>NC_142944.1:35622240-35677240 GCF_046866305.1 Octopus bimaculoides
CAACTAAGCTCTGTATGACATATTTATCATCTTTGTAATCATCATCACCATCATCATCATCATCATCATCATCATCATCATCATCATCATCATCATCATCATCATCATCATCATCATCATCATCATCATTTTAACGTTCAGTTTTCCATGCTTACATGGGCTGGACAGAGTTTGCTGAGGTGGATGGATTTTCTATGGCTAGATGCCTTTCCTCTTGCCATTCCTCATACGTTTCCAAGTTCAGTTATATTTTCCCATGAACAGACATATTTTCACAGAAAACTAGAAACAAACAATTTGTCATACTCTAAACAAGAAGATAGTAACACACACACACACACACACACACATTCATGTAAATATATATACATTTATATAAAATGTAGGGCCTCTTTCAGTTTCCATCTCCCAAATTAATTTGCAAAGTTTTCGTCAGCCTCATAGTGGGACTGATCTCATAACTATGTCATTGAAAAGCAAACTTCTAACCACACAGCCACATATTCACCTCTGTTTGCATTAAATCTATGTTTGTATAAGAGACAGAGAATGACAAGGAAGAAACTGGAAGAAAAGAATGAAATGGATAGATTTCAAATGAAACTGGAGATCAGAAAGGCAAAGTTAAAAATTGTGAAGAGATGCATAAATAGCATTTGCCTATTGGTGGAAAATAAAAGGCTATTTAAAGAGACACAATGGACCAAGATGTTTGGCGATATGGGATTCTAGAGAAGACCTGCCCATATCAGCGAAACTCAGTGCTAGAAACATTGCGTCCCACCCACATGTAACAACAAACTTTTCACACACCCTACCCCAAGAAACTAAACTACATCACCTCTTCTAAACTGCATCTTATTCTCTTCTTCATATTTCCTCTTTATAAACTATAATTGTCTTCCAATCCCCTTTCCTTCCCTTACTGACCTGCTCGTTGTATCACTGCTTTCCACCCCCATCACACCATTTTTCCACCCAGGTTTTCACCAGTCACTGCTATCCCCACTCCTACTTGTGCCTTCTTGGCAATACCTGATCGCATATATTATGACCTGCATACCTCTCTCTTCCTTACTCTACCTTCACATTAAACCTTGATGCTTCACCATCTCTCTCCTGCTCTCTCTTGCACTTTTGCTGTTTCCTGCTCTCTCTCTCTCTCTCTCTCTTTCCCTTGCTCTTCCCTCTGGTTGGATAGCCATGTATCTCCTCTACAGCTGCACTCATTCTTCTGCCCTCATTCTTCCTAACTCTCTTTCTCCTTCTCCTGCTTTTCCCTCTGACTAGGTAATCAAGTATTTCCTTTACATCAGCACACCTGTTTCTGTCCTCTTTCTTGTACCTGTCTCTCTTTTTTCTCTCTTTCTTTCCCTCTCTTTCTCTCCCTCTCTTTCTCTTCTCTCTCTATTTTTCTTCTCGCTTCCTCTCTCTCTCTCTCTCTCTCTCTCTCTCTCACTGTGTAACTGTATACCTCCTCTATAGTAAGACACCTATTCCTGCTTCTCTATTTCTCTGTCACACTCTAACCTTTCATCATCTGATACCAGATCACCTCTTCCAATGCACCCCCCACTCCATTATAGCAAGACACCTGTTTCTACCTCCCTGTTTCTCTGTCACCCTCTAACCTTTCATCCTCTGACACAAGTTCCCCTCCTCAAATTCCCCTGCCCTTCTCATAATTCCTTGTCTTGTGAGTTACTTGGTGACTCTGCCAGTGCTGGTGTCATGTAAAAAGCATCCAGTCCACACTGTAAAGCGGTTGGCATTTGGAAGGGCATCCAGTTATAAAAATCATGCCAAAACCAACCTTGTCTGTGTTAGTGCCATGTAAAAATCACTGAGTCCACTCTGCAAAGTGGTTGGTGTTAGGGAGGGCATACAGCTGTAAAAACCCTACCAAAAGAGGCACAGTAGCTTAGGGTAGTTTTTTACCCGAGTAGCTCCTGTCAACTGTTCTACCCATGCATGCATGCATGGAAGATGGGCATTAAATCATGATGATGATGATGATGATGATGATGATGATGTATGCATGTATTTATGTAAAGTATATATGTATGCAAATATGTAATACATTTATGTGTATACGTATGTATGTATTTATGTATGAATACGTGTGTGCATGTATGTATATTGTATATTTATATATGCATATGTATGTGTTTATATGTATATGTATGAGTTTGTAAAAATGGTTTTCCTTTTTTCCCTCTTTCCTTCTCGCTGTACAATTAACTCTTCTTAAATCTTGTTCCTTAGTTCTCAATGAGCCATAGGTGAAACAGTTTATTTTTTCTCAGGCTAATCATAGATCAATTATTTTAACACACTCTTGGATAGTCATCTCAATTTCCTGTCCTTAGGCAGATTGTCCAAAAATCACCTTCTTGTCTAGCAAGCTTGGTGGTGTTGCTGATTTAGTTGCTAACAACATGACTATGCAACAGATTGTACTGGGTTGCATGTTACCAGCAATGCTTGAGAAAAACCTGATGTGTGTTCAGTGTAAAACAGTTTAAGAAAAATGAAATGTAATAAGTAGCATGAAAAGGCAATTGCTGCAACCATGTCAGCATGAATGCCCTTGAAGTCTAAACCTTTCTTCTGCTGATAACACCATGGAGGCGCAATGGCCCAGTGGTTAAGGCAGCAGACTCACGGTCACAGGATCTCGGTTTCGATTCCCAGAGCGGGCATTGTGAGTGTTTATTGAGCGAAAACACCTAAAGCTCCACGAGGCTCTGGCAGGGAATGGTGGTGAACCCTGCTGTACTCTTCCACCACAACTTTCTCTTACTTCCTGTTTCTGTTGTGCCTGTAATTGAAAGGGTCAGCCTTGTCACACTGTGTCATGCTGAATCTCCCCGAGAACTACGTTAAGGGTACACGTGTCTGTAGATTGCTCAGCCACTTGCACGTTAATTTCACGAGCAGGCTGATCAACTGGAACCCTCGACGTCGTAAGTGATGGAGTGCCAACAACTTGATAACACCACAATTCTAAGTTTTGTCTACTTTGACAAGGAGTCACAACTAGTTACTTATGAAGTCTTTTTGAACAGTCAGATGTCAGTTTATCTCAAAAGAAACAATGCAGTCATTAATAAGAACAATTGAAATTAATGCATGCAAGATTTCACAGCTCTAGCATCACACCTTCATAGTCAGTCTTTGAACATTTCAGCTCACTTTCATATATACATACAAATAATTCATTATCATCTGGGTAATAGTAAGCAAAACATTCCGCAACTAGCAGCTGATGCTAATGCACAGAAACAATTGTTGCAATTTGGATTAAAGCCTGTTCATTTCCATCTTCTTGTATTACAGATCTTTTTTGAGTGGCTTGCTCACCAACCACATGGTCCTGGGTTCAGTCCCACTGCATTGCACCTTGGGCAAGTGTCTTCAGCTATAGCCTCGGGCCAACCAAAGCCTTGTGTCAAAGAGACACAAACATACACTCACAAACACATACATACTGAACATGAAACCTGAAACTATATGGTTTGTGAGCAAACTTATTAACCACATAATTATGCCTGCACCTAATGTGTGTATGTATGTATGTATGTATGTATGCATGTATGTATGTATGTATGCATGTATGCATGTATGTATGTATGTATGCATGCATGCATGTATGTATGTATGTATGTACGTATGTATGTATGTATGCATGCATGCATGCATGCATGCATGCATGCATGTATGTATGTATGTATGTCATTATTCAATTTTATTTCAAGATTTCTTGCCAATAGAGAAAGAACCAGTTTCTAACCTAGATCCAAGGCTCTTTCATTGGAATTTCACCAACATCAACAGGGTATTTTTGTTTGTATGTATATGTGCAGATTTGTATGTCTTGTTTTATGTGTGTCTTCTCATGCATATAGTTACATATCTAGACATGCTCATATGTACTAAAATGGAAAGTTTTACAGATTTTTACAGTTCCAGTGATGGACTAGATTTGTAATCTTCGAATCAGCTTTCTCCTTTCTAGTTTCAAGAAGCTTAATTTCTCATGATTGGTATTTAGGCAGTGTGTTACATAGCCCAGTGCCCCAATAATTACAGATATAAACCTGAACTTGTAATCTGGATAGAGTAACTGCATATGAATGTATGTATGTATGCATGTATGCATGCATGTATGTATGTATGTATGTATGTATGTATGCATGTATGTATGTATGTATGTATGTATGTATATATGTATGTATGTATGTATGTATGTCAGGTCGCTCTTCAGTGCTACTGGTAACATGTAATCCAGTACAACCTGTTGCATGGTCGGGTCGTCGGCGACTAAACTGGCAACCCCACCAGGCTTGCTTGGTGAGGAGGGTGTTGTTGGACACCCTGCAGGACGAAAAATAAGACCTGTCAAAGGGCGGATGAACTCCTGAACAGTCAACGACCATCCAACAAAATGTCTGTAAATATGTATATATATATATATGTATGGGTGTGTATATGTGTGTGAATGTCTGTAAATATGTATATATGAATAATTTTAATTTTATATATATACTATTTTTTATCTTTTATATTTTATTTATATATATATATATTTTTTTTTATTTATTTATTTTTTTATTTTATTTATTTATTTTTTTTTTTTGATGAGCTGCTCCACATCGGTCACCGGAGTGATATTTGTTCACTTTACAGAGTGTCTGAGTGTCGGTTAGGTGTCTGGAATGGGACGGCTTACCTCATGGGCAGGTAGAAGCTCTTTAACCTTGGTTGGTAATCTACCTAGGAGAAGGAAATCTCCGAAATAAAACCTGAGGCCTTGGAAATTCCTGGTTTTGTCAATTCTCTTGTCACACCGGTGAAAGTCTTCTTGGGCTAATAAGTGGGGGTAGTGCAGTGCAAGCTACACCCACTAAAAATTATTCATCTGCACAGGTACTTCCTGTACTCCAAATCTTAGTAAAATCATTCAATTGGTTGGTTGGCAGAAACCTAAAAATGCACCTGTAACTTATTTTAAAATGTCTGAAACAAATTCAGTAAATGGCAAAAAAGGCTTGGGAACATCATGGGAACAGGTCTGGCCCGGCAGGTGTCCCAGTGTATCACAGGCTGGACCCGGTCGTCATCCTGCCACTGTGGTCAAACAGTCCTCAAGAAAAAGTAAAAATAAACATTGTTTGAATTTTGGCTGTTGGAATGTGCGCACACTTCTTGATGATAATTTCACGAAGAGGCCAGAAAGGCGTACTGCACTTATTGCATGTGAGCTAAAGAAATATTCCCTTGATATAGTTGCTCTCTCTGAAACTCGTCTCTCTGGTGAGGGTCAAGTAATGGAATCTGCTTATGGATATACTATCTTCTGGAAAGGCCTACCTAAGGGTCAGCGTAGAGAATCTGGTGTTGGGTTTGCTCTCAAGAATACATTAGTGTCCTCCATTGCAGAGCTTCCAAGTGGTATATCTGACCGGATCATGTCATGCCGTATCAAACTGACAAAAGGAAAGGTTTCTTACCGTTGTCAGTATTTATGCACCAACAATGTCCCATTCTGAGGAAACTGTGGGACAGTTTTATGACAATCTAGCAAGATTATTGAGGAAAGTACCAATTTCTGACAAGCTGGTCATTTTGGGAGATTTCAATGCAAGAGTTGGAAGGGACTATGTTTCATGGCCTGTTTTAGGTCGACATGGGATTGGAAAATGCAATAGAAATGGAGTAGCTCTTTTGACGTTTTGTACTGAGAATGATCTGGTTGTCACCAACACTCTGTTTAAGCAGAAAAATAAATATAAAGCCACCTGGATGCACCCAAGATCTAAGCACTGGCATCTCATAGATTATATTTTGATTAGGAAATGTGATATGAAAGACGTTTCTAGCGTTCGGGTCATGAGAGGGGCAGAGAGCTGGACTGACCATCATCTACTGCGTGGCAAAATAGATTTTTCGATAAAACCTAAAAACCGACAGTCTGGTCCTAAGATACCCAAAAAGTTAAACGTTGCAAACTTTAAATTATCAAGCAACTTGCAAAGATTCCACGACGCTATAGAAAGTATTAATCTTGACCCAAACAATTTATGGGAAGATTTCAAAACAAAAGTATTTCAGGCTGCAAGTTCGTCAGTGGGATTTAAATCTCATAAATCCAGAGATTGGTTCTCAGATAGATCAGCAGAAATTCATGATCTACTTTTAGAAAAACAAAACTTAGGCAATACACTGCTCTCTCAGTCATTGAATCCCAACTCAAATGAAACTTACAGAAAGCTGAAAAGGAGGGTGCAAACTGCTCTAAGGAAAATTAAACAGGAATGGTGGAATGATAGGGCAAAAGGGGCACAAGAAGCAGCTGATAGAAATGATGCCAGTTGTTTGTATTCTTATGTTAGGGAGGTATATGGTCCAAAATCTTCTTCAGTAGCTCCAGTGAGAACAGAAGAAAGATTTTTTCTTCTGACTGACACCGCTTCTATTCATAAGCGTTGGGTAGAACATTTCTCTGCACTTTTGAATAGACCATCATCCGTTAATATGAGGACGATAGAAAAAATTGAACAACTTCCAGTTATAGAAGAGATGGCATCTGAACCAACTCTAAATGACATTTATTTAGCTATGAATAAGCTGAATAACAACAAGTCTCCAGGATCTGATGGAATCTGTGCAGAAGTCTTGAAATATGGGGGTGACAAAATGATGGAACTCTTAAATATTTTAATTTGTCACTGTTGGAGAAGTGAGAAAGTGCCTCAAGACTGGATTGATGCCATTCTTGTTTCCTTATATAAATCGGGGCCAAAGGATCTGTGTGGTAATTTTCGTGGGATTTCCCTTTTGTCTGTGGTTGGAAAGGTGCTCGCCCGCATTTTGTTAGAACGTTTAAATACCTTTATAGTTCCAAGTATGGTGTCTGAGTCTCAGTGTGGTTTTCGTTCCTCCAGGGGCACAGCTGATTGTATCTTTATTGTCAGACAATTACAGGAGAAGTGCATTGAACAGAATCTTGCTCTGTACCATTGCTTTGTTGATTTGAGCAAAGCATTCGATACTGTTAATCGAAGTGCTCTGTGGCTAATTCTGGGGAAAATTGGTTGCCCAGAAAAGTTTATAAACATGGTCAAGGCTTTGCATCAGGATATGAGAGCTAGGGTTAATTTTGGTGGTAGGCTTTCTGAATCTTTTGCTGTGGAAAATGGAGTAAAGCAGGGAGACCTTGATGCACCCACCCTCTTTGCAATATACTTTGCCGTTGTGGTGTCACATTCCTTTCAAAACTCTGAGGAGGGTATCTACATAAAATATCGAACAACGGGGAATGTTTTTAATTTGACCCGACTGAAGTTTAAAACGAAGGTTTTTACTTCACTTATTAGGGAAATTTTGTATGCTGACGATTGCGATCTGGTTAGTCATTCTGAATCGGGTCTGCAATCCCTTGTATCTGCATTTGATGCAGCTTGTGATGATTTTGGCCTGACCATCAATCTGAAAAAAACAGTTGTGATGTATCAACCTGCGTATGGTGCTGTTTGTAACCTCCCTAAAATTTTTGTTAAGGGAAAGTTACTTGAGGTTGTCAATTCATTTGTCTACCTGGGAAGCTCTGTTCAAGATGATGGAAATCTTGATACGGAAATACACCTGCGAATTCAAAGGGCAGCAAAAGCATTTGGTGGCTTGGAGTCACGCGTCTGGCGCCAGCGACATATAAATAACAATACAAAGCTGGCTCTTTACAAATCATTTGTCTTAACATCCCTATTGTATTCCTGTGAAACTTGGACCTGTTATGAAAGGCATTTTAAAATGTTAGAAAAATTCCACCAAAAATGCCTTCGTCATATTTTAAGAATTAAATGGAATTCTTTTACTCCAAACACAGATATCCTTGCATCTGCAGGCATCCCCTCAATTAAAGCCATGATTTTGAGGAACCAATTGAGATGGTGTGGCCATATTGTTCGAATGGCAGATGAACGCATGCCGAAACAGCTGTTTTATGGTGAGCTTGCAGAGGGGGAACGTTATCGGCATAAACCTAAAAAAAGGTTTAAGGATGGCATAAGGACTGCTATGAAGTCAATTGGAATGGCTCCAAAAGATATAGAAGTCCTCGCTTCAGATCGAGTTGGATGGCGAACAAGGGTGTGGAGTGGAGTGAAAGCATTTGAAGAGGCCAGGATGATGCAAGCAGGGCTCAAGAGACATTTAAGGAAAAAGGTGAAGACTGAGAAGGTGAATGACAAGGACCTTTTTGTGTGCACAGTCTGTGACAGACCATGTCTGTCCTTGGCTGGCCTCAAATCTCACCTGCGAACCCATGGAAAACAAACCTCACCCAGCTATTCTGATTATATGTCTGTGCACACGTTTGAATGTGGTGTGTGCCAGAGGGTTTGCAAATCCAATGTGGGTCTTAAAAGACATGTTAGGATCCACAATGAGCAGAACTTACTTGCAGGTATTGGTAGTGCAAATCAGAGGTGCAATCTGTGTGGGTGTTTTTTCAAAACACTGTCTGGTTTAAAAAGCCACATCAGACGCCATGAAAGGGCTAAGGTGTAGGTGCAGGAGGTGGTCAAACTCTGTTTAAGGAGTAGACAACCACCATGTATGTATGCATGCATGTATGTATGTATGAATACGTGTATGTATGTATGTATGTATGTATGTATGCATATAAATATGTAAGATGTATGCTAATAAATATGTGTGTATGTCTACATATATATATCTTATATATTTATAGACATAGATGTATGTACATATCTAAAGAAAGATAGGAAATATGAGATAAAAAAAATTATTTCACCTATTGACATCCATACAACTATGGTATATATGCTTATGTATATGTAGAGGTGTGTGTGTGTGCGTGTGTGCGTGCGCGTGTGCATGCGTGCATTCATGTGTGTGTGTGTGTGTGTGTGCACACGCACGTGCGTGCGTGCATGCATGCATGTATGAATTGGTTTAGTCTTTTGATTGTCAGATAGAATGTTTCACAGTATGCGTTCCAACCATGTGCCTGCTGTGTTCAAATCCTCCTGAGGTCAACCCTTGCATTTCATCATCCTTCAAAGGATGATAAAAAAATTACCAATCCAAGATAGTAGACTGGCAGAACTGCTAGCAAGTCAGGTAAACTAACTTGTAGTATCTGCTATGGTTCTTTGTGTTCTAACAGTAATACTAGCAATGGCACTGGTGCCAATCCAAGTCAGCAGCCTCTCCTGTAGGTTATAAATATCTGTGGTACGGAGAAGGGGAGCTTTGCATGATTGAGTAATTATTATTCTTGTTCAAAAGATCTTGCTCAAGTCTTCACATACATCTTATGGTGTTAAGCATATCTTTTTAGGTAAACAAGTATTTTGGAACTATCTTCTTTATAACTTTTGAGCTGTGACATAATGCTATGATCAAAATCCTAAAAAAGCTACATTGACTCTTAATACTGTTATTCTCTAGTTTACAGTGAAATTACCCAAATATAATCAGAAACCATGCTGAGATTCATACCTCTAATCTTTTCATTTGCTCATAGTTGATCTCAGCTCATTTCCCCATTGTTCTACTTATCAACATTCTTGATGGAATGCTGGAGACCTGAGATCTAATTTTGTTTGACCTTTCATGGCCTCTGTCTCATAACTCATCTACTAGCTTCAACATGTAAGCTAGCAGGGAGTCAGTTATGAATTCAATTGACAACATGGTTTTCTGATAAAAGCATCTATGAGGCCTGTTTGTTCCTTTAGCGCTGAGTCCAGCCAACCCAGAACTACAGATCCCTTCTTCTACACAAAGAGGTAATGCTTTCCTACTACTACCATTGTTACTTCAACATCACCACTATCATAATTATATGAAATGACAACAGTGTCAACTAATCAATGATGACAGTTACAGCTATTTCAGTTACAACTCTACTATAAAACCTGCCTTTCACAATCACACAGCATGCATTCAATTTATATTAACATTTTATCAAAACATGTCATTGGTAAACTGATAAGAAACTTGAGATAGTTTTTGATTGATGTAATAAATATATTTCAATATGTAAAAAGAAATTACTCTTCTCCGTTTATCTTATGAATTCTATTGACATTCACTTGTGCTATACACCCTCGTGCACTTACAACTTTGTGTTGGCATTCAAAGTATACCTTCTCAAGATCTTTCTCAAGATAGATCTATTCAACAGTTCAGGATAACAAATCATCAAGTGATATCATCAGAGTATATGTTCTTGAGAAGTTCACTCTTCATTCACAAGATGTTGCTCTTCTTGTTTTAAAAACATTTGAATGATGGTCTTTTTTTCTGCTGTTATTTATCAGATACTGCCTCGGTGAAACAATCAAATATTTTCTAAACTTATTTTTTTAAGCCTCTTTGATTGTGTTTCTTCTTAGAATGACTTTGTCACTATATCACTATTTCTAAAGAAGTTGGCAATTAATGTCAGCAGTACTGCATAGGTTTTAATGCATGAATGTATATAAATATATATGAATATATGTGTGGGTATATGTGCTGTTCTTGGGGCGGGGTACTATATTTCTTTGTAATATTCCTTTAAACAAAAGGTTAGTTTCTAACAAAAGCTCATTACTGGGATTTATGTAACAACATTGGTAAAGAGTCATATGTTGAATTTTAGAAATGTCTTGTAAATATTTGCTGTTGTACTTACAGATTGAATTTACAGAATGCATAATAGGTGGTCTCTTTCAGTACCAAAAACTACAGTCTTTCAAGATTATTGCTTAAGCACTTGGTAGTATAATCAAATGTACCAATGATTCTGTTACAAATATAAATAAACTGGATAGAGAAATTGTAAGTCTTCAAGTAGTTGTTTATTTATGTTCTCTTTTCACACTAATTCTGAATTAGATACTTACATCTGTTGGACAGATGACATTCACAGATTTGTATTAGGCTGTCAGATAAATTTGTTCATTTTTTTTTTCTACTCAGCACTCCATCGTCATGTCTGAAAAGCGGCAAAATTTATTCAAATTTCAAAGACTGGATTATGAAAGCTGTAGAAGAAGAGTAAAGCGACAGAAAAAAAAAAAGCTACAATAAAAACAATTTTCATATTAATTCAAATAACATTGAAGAAGATTAAAATAAATAGGGAAAAAATAAAACATGAGTTTAACTGACAACCCAATACACAAATTTGATTTTCTTTGTCTATTACTGTAATATCTGGTTTGTCAGGTTTCATCTTCCTATCTGTTTGAATGGGAAAATCTCACAAAATCTTACATGTTTTTAATTCATGTAAGTTTCTAATTTAATTCATTCTATCTAAGGATTGCACCATTATTATTATTAAAAAGGCAACAAGTTGGCAGAAGCATTAGCACACTGGACAAAGTACTTAGTGACATTTTGTCTATCTTAATGTTCTGAGTTCAAATTCCACTGAGGTTGACTTTTCCTTTTGTCCCTTTCTGGAATTGATAAAATAAATATGTGCACTGGCATTGAAGTAATGAATTAGAACCCCTCCTCTCAAAAATTTCAGGCCTTGTGTCTCAAGTAGAAATAATTATTATTATCATCATCTTCTTTCAATTCTGTTTCCATTTCTTGCCGAGTGTCTTCCTGACACCTATAGCAGAGAAACTCACTGTATGCATTGGTAGGCCATAAAAGTAAAGACACCAGATTGTTCATTGTCATGTGATAGAGAAAAATGTGAAGAAAGATGGAGAAGAAAAGGAAAAAAAATTTTTTAATGAAAATGTAAACAAAGAAAATAAAGGGTAAAAGGAAATAAAATTCACAGTGACAGTACTCTTCTCAATACGTGTGATGTGCCAGTTAAGACAACCTTTTGCACTTCCTGCATGAATGGTAAACCAGGGATCATCCTTGAATAATTTTCAGTTCTTTTTTGGATCATTCCAAGTATTCCTACAATCATTGGTGTTGTAACTATCTTGAAATGCCACATCTTTTTGATTTCAATCAGCAAATCTTTATATTTTCTGAGTTTATAAAATTCTTTTGCCAAGATATGATAACAAGGTATTCTCATGTCAATCAATAAATAGACTTTATTGTTTTGGTCTTTCACAACAATATCTCTTTTATTAGTTTTGGTGGTCCAATCTGTACATACTGGAAAGTCCCAAAGAATCATTAGATTTTCTCCCTCAGTTACAGCTTCAGAGTGGTGCTTGTACCATTTGTCAGCAGTTTTGATTTTATAATGTTGACATATTATCCAGTGTAGTTATTGACCAACTCTGTCATGTCTTGATTTATACTCTACAGAGGCTAAACCCTTACACCCATAGATCAGGTGGTCCACTGTTTCAATCTTATCGTTGCAGTATTGGCACTTTGGGTCTACACCATTTTTCATCACATTAGCTTGATAGTTCTGAGTCAATAAGTTCTGATCTTGAGCAGCCAAGATAAAGCCTTTGCTCTCTGCCTTTAACCCTGAGCTCTGTAGCCATTGATGGGTGTGCTTCTGGTCTACATTAGCTTGTTTGCTACGGATCACATATTTGTCGTGCAGAGGTTTTTGTTCCCACCTATCAGCTAAATGTTCAAACGCATTTTGATCTGCCATTGATTTCACCTTCTTTGCAACATCAGTTGCTGCACTTCCATCATGCTGTTCAACCTGAGTATTTGCATGAACTCACTAGCAAATTTTTTGCTTTCCTTCATGAAGCTTCTTATGTCTCTTGTGGTTTTCAACAAGTTTTAGCATCTGGTCATCAGATGTTTCAAGATATTTGGCCAATCCAACTGTGGTGGTTTTGTAGGAGATTTCAAATTGGATCAAGCCTAAACCTCCTTGAGCTCTGGAAGGTTAAGATGATCTGCATCTGCCATTGGGTTGTGTATCTTATTGCAAGTTAGCAGCTTATGCATTTTCCTGTCAATTTTCTTTATTTCACTGATATTTCAGTTCAACACATTGTAACTTTAAATAACAGCTGGAACTGCTAAAGAATTTATGTCTAACGCTTTGTTATGGCCGTTTAAGTCAGATTTTATGACTGCTTGAACTCTCCTATAACATTCCTTCCTGATCTTCTCTTTCATGCTTGCATGCTGAATGCCAGAGCCTTAATTTATTCCAAGGTATTTGTAAGTGTATCCCTGCTCAAATTCTTTAATAATTGTGTCAACATCTAATACCATTGAATATAAGGTTGTCAATTTCCCTTTCTGGAAAGTAGCCTTGGCACATTTATCAAGACCAAGTTCCATCCCGATGTCATTACTGAATGCTTTCACAGTATGTAATAGTCCTTCAAGCTCATTATGGTCTTTGCCATAGAATTTTAAGTCATCAATATAAAATAGATGACTTATTTTTTTGTACCCATACCCTGTTCTGTTAAGTTCACTTGTATGGGGTATTTGGGCAATGCAAAAAATTAGAGGTGAAAGTAAGTCACCTTGGAAAATGCCACAGTTCATACTAATATTTTTTGTGGTCAGTACTCCATTAGAGTGGTATAATTGGAGATTCATATTCCACATTGACATGTTGTGCTTCAGGAAGCTTGAAATCACAGGAGAAATTTTGAAGATATCCAGCGATTTCAAGATCCATGAATGCGGTGTGCTGTCAAAGGCCTTTCTATTATCAATTCATGCAGGACTGAGATTTCTGTGTTTGTTATGACAGCTCTCAATGATCATGCAATTGATTAAGAGTTGGCCTTTGCATCCGTACGAACATCCTCGTACCCTTTTGTGCAGTGGGGAAAATATCGTTGCACCCTTTTTGTGCAGTGAGGAAAATATTGTTGTTCCATAAATTTGTATGTTTTCTCCACAAGGATGGATGTTAAAATGTTATACATGGTAAATAGACATGTTATGGGCCGATAGTTTTGAGGAAATTTGGTTTCATTATACTTCAGGAGTAGGTAAGTAATACTTCTTGCTAACCAATCAATTGTTTTCTTAGGATCTTTCATAATTTCATTGAATAACTGAACTAACCTTTCGTGTGTACACGGGAACAATGCAAGTCAGAAATTTGGCACTCTATCATTGCCAGGGGACTACTTTCATGAGTGTCATCCTTAAGTCTGCTATTGTGATGGCTTCCCATGCTTGTTTTGCTAAATTTTGTTAGGATCCTTCTGTGCATCTAATCCAGTCTGCATTTTCATTGTATGTCTTTTCATCATCATCATCGTTTAACGTCTGCTTTCCATGCTAGCATGGGTTGGACGATTTGACTGAGGACTGGTGAAACCGGATGGCAACACCAGGCTCCAATCTAATTTGGCAGAGTTTCTACAGCTGGATGCCCTTCCTAATGCCAACCACTCAGAGAGTGTAGTGGGTGCTTTTACGTGTCACCCGCACGAAAACGGCCACGCTCGAAATGGTGTCTTTTATGTGCCACCCGCACAAGAGCCAGTCCAGGGGCACTGGCAATGATCTCACTCAAAAACCCTACAAGGCCAGTCAGGCGGTACTGGCAACGGTCACGCTCAGGATGGTACATCTTATGTGCCACCCGCACAAGAGCCAGTCCAGGGGCCCTGGCAACGATCTCACTTGGCTTGCCGGGTCTTCTCACGCACAGCACATTTCCAAAGGTCTCGGTCAGTAGTCATCGCCTCGGTGAGGCCCAATGTTCGAAGGTCTTGCCTCGCCACCTCAGCCCAGGTCTTCCTGGGCCTACCTCTTCCACGGGTTCCCTCAACTGTTAGGGAGTGGCACTTTTTCACGCAGCTATCCTCATTCATTCTCACCACATGTCCAAACCAGCGCAATCGTCTCTCTTGCACACCACTACTGATGCTTCTTATGTTCAGCTTTTCTCTCAAGATACTTACACTCTGACAGGTATGCACATTTACATTACACATCCAGCGGAGCATACTGGCTTCATTCCTTGCGAGCTTACGCAAGTTTTTCATCATGCCAAATATTTTTCCAAAAGTTTGCAACTTCTTCCATGGGAGCGGAGATCTTCAACAGTTATTTTCTCCTTCTCTATTTCTCCATGTAGAATGCTTTTGCATTGGATATGAACAGCTTATTTTGCTTGTAAAACTTGTTTCTCTTCTCAAATCTTCATTTTCTTTGAGCTTTTGCTCGAACTTTTTGCTGCAGTGTTTCTTTTGCTGACAGCAGTTCTTCTGTTGGTGGGAATCTATATTTTCTCTTTGTCTTTCTTCATTATTATTATTATTATTATTATTATTATTATTATTAATATAGAAAGGATTGAGGTAACTCCTCCTGAAGATATAGAGTCAAAATTAAAAGAAGAGTGCCATTTGCTATCTTGTGAACAATATTTCGACATCTCGCGTGTCTTCCACTGGTTCAAAAAATAAATTTGTCAATCTACTTCATTTTGGTTAATATAGAAAGGATTGAGGTAACTCCTCCTGAAGATATAGAGTCTTCTTTTAATTTTGACTCTATATCTTCAGGAGGAGTTACCTCAATCCTTTCTATATTAACCAAAATGAAGTAGATTGACAAATTTATTTTTTGAACCAGTGGAAGACACGCGAGATGTCGAAATATTGTTCACAAGATAGCAAATGGCACTCTTCTTTTAATTTTGACTATTATTATTATTATTATTATTATTATTATTATTATTATTATTATTATTATTATTATTATTATTATTATTATTCAGTAGTTTTATTTTTATAACGTACTTTCACTTCACTACCGAGCGCAGCTCTGTGCGCCTTGGGTATGTGCTGTGGTTTGCTGTGGTGCTCTTATGTTTACTGTATTGAAAGTGTTTTGCGTAGAATGTGTGCAGTACCCAGTAGTGCAATTTTCTGTATGTTATATATATTTGTAAGTCCTGGTGTTTTTGTTATGTATTTGTCTGAATATTTTTTTATTATACCTAAGGCACCTACTATGATAGGAATTGTTTCTGTTTTTAGATTCCACATTCGAGTTATCTCTATTTCCAGGTCTTTGTATTTTGAAAGTTTTTCCATTTCTTTTAGAGAAACGTTGTCAT
The DNA here is from genome assembly GCF_046866305.1 of Octopus bimaculoides. NCBI lineage: Eukaryota > Metazoa > Mollusca > Cephalopoda > Octopoda > Octopodidae > Octopus > Octopus bimaculoides. Next base: position 35,638,259 of record NC_142944.1, read on the forward strand.
CTGCTGGTATTGAAACATCAATTAGAAGGCATTTTTTTCCTTCATGATCTTTGACAACTATATCTGGTCTATTTGCCTTAATTTCTCTATCTGTGTGTATTGGCATATCCCAGAGTATGGTTGCTTTCTCGTTTTCTGTGACCTTTTCTGGCGTGTGTTTATACCATCTTTTTTCTGTTGCTATTCCATAATGTTGGCATAGCTTCCAGTGTATATAGGTCCCAGCTCTGTCGTGTCTGTGAATATATTCCTTCTTAGCCAGGACTGGGCAGCCAGAGATAATATGATTTATTGTTTCTTGTCGATCTCCACATATTCTACAGTTACTTGTTATATTTCTTTTCATTATGTGTTTTTGGTAATTTCTGGTGGGGAGGCTTTGGTCTTGTGCAGCAATTAAAAATCCTTCAGTCTCTGCTTTGAGTCCTGAGCTTCTCAGCCATTGCTGGGATTTTTCTCTGTCTATTTCTTTCGCATTTAGTTTAGCCCAGTATTTACCATGTAGGGGCTTTTCTTGCCATCGTTTTATCATGGTCCGTTGCTGTTCTAGTTTTAGTTTGGATTTCATTTGTTTTATAGCTTTTGTTGTTTCTTCTTCTTCTTCTTCTTCGTATTTGTTAGGTAGATTGATTTCTTGTTTGTATTTGTCAGCTTCCTTAAATACTGAAAACAGTTTTTTGTTTTGCTCGTGTTTTGTGGCTATTTGTATTAGTTTCCCTTGCTTCTGGAGTAGGTATTTTTGCAGTCCTATGGTGGTTATTTTATAATAGTTTTCTAGCTGTATAAGACCCCTGCCACCTTCTGTGCGTTGTATATATATCCTTTCTATGTCAGATTTTGGGTGGTGCATCCTATATCCTGTCATTATTTTTCTTGTTTTCCTGTCTATTTTACATAGTTCGTTTAGTGTCCAGTTAAGGATGTTGTAGCTGTAGCTTATAACTGGGACAGCTAAAGTGTTGATACCCATTATCTTGTTTTTAGCATTGAGCTCTGTTTTTAGTATTGATCTAACTCGTCTATAGTACTCTTTCTTTATTTTTTCTTTCATTTGTGTATGTTGTATCCTATCTAGTTCATTGACTCCTAAATACTTACTTATTATTATTATTATTATTATTATTATTATTATTATTATTATTATTATTATTATTATTATTATTATTATTGATGTTATTATATGAATGTGGCAAGCTGGCAGAATTGTTATCACGCTGCGCGAAATGCTTAGTAGTAATTCGTCTGTCTTCATGTTCTGTGTTCAAATTCTGCTGAAGTCGACTTTACTTTTCATCCTTTTTTTTGGGGGGGGGGGTCAATAAAATAAGTACCAGTTGAACACTGGGGTTGATGTAATTGATTGCTACCCTTGTGGCAAAATTTGAAACCATTCTTCTTCTTCTTCTTCTTCTTCTTCTTATTATTATTATTATTATCATTATCATTATCATTATTATTATTATTATTATTATCATTCTCATTATCATTATTATTATTATTATTATTATCATTGTTGTTGTTATCATTATTATTATTATTATTATTATTATTATTGTTGTTGTTGTTGTTGTTGTTGTTGTTGTTGTTGTTGTTATTATTATTATTATTATTATTATTGAAGATGTGATGTTTATTATTAGTTTCTACTACAAGACATAACATTTGTTTCCTCTCAGAGAAAATGGTTTGTAGTCAATTTATTTCAATGTACATTCCGCCCACATTATTATTTTTTTTTTTTTTAAATGTCTACATTCTTTCATATTCATGCTAGTTCTTACATATATTTTGCTGGGATATTATATTTATGAATTATATTACATAGTGGTTTTGTTATGACATTGCATCATATAAAGAAAAAATCTTGGTGGCAGTTAAAATATTTGTTTATTTTATTGCAAGTCAAATATTGTGTAATTCCCCAAAACCAACACAATCTATCACACCTTTGCATTTTATCTACACGTAATCCTTTTTTTCTTTCTTGTTCTTGACCTGAAGAATTTGTTTAATCGTGTTTCTAGTGCTCAAAGAAGTCCTTTCATAATGAGATGTGATTATTTTGTTTTCTACAGACCATTTCCTTCACTACATTTGCATAAAAATACTGTCCATGAGCAATAAAGCAATGGATGCCTACTTATAATGACTAACAGAACTTTCTTTTTTGTATTGTTGAAACTAATTTATTTCGTTTATCATTTTAATCAGGTGACATGGTAGTGACCACGATAATTTTAAAGGGTCTCTGAGATTGGTGGGAAGGTGAAAGGATTATATATTCAAACTTGAGACCTGGCTCAAAGTGCATGAAACAAAATGGACTCTGCTAAAGGTCTCCAACCCAAATAAGTCATGGTGAGATCTGAATTCAGAATGCAAAGAGCTGGAACAAAAGCCCACAAAGTATCCTATCCAACATTCTTGCATGTCTCACCAATCTGCCATTCTGGATAGGTGCATTTTTCTATCATCTCCAAAAGAATAAAAGGTAAAGTTGACCTCTGCAAGATTTAGATGGGATTTGTTATAGCCTTAGTATTTCTGGATTAACATTAGAACATCAAACACTTTCTTTCTCAACATCCAAAGATTGACGTTTTTTTTCTTTCAGTACTAAAAAACTACTGCCAAAATTTTGATGTCATATCTTCTGGAGATGCTCCTTCTTAAAAAAACAAAACAATGTAGAACTTAAAAACTAATGAGCGTACCATTATATGGTCAGAGCAAAATCTCTCTCTCAAACAACACTTTACTGTCTTTACAAAAAAAAGAAAAGAAAAGAAAAAATTGGTGTGGAGGCAATGTTGGATAATGTAGTTTGTAATAAACTATGTATGAACAGATGGAGTGGTCATGGAATGCCTTTGAACATAAGTAGATTAGGGTTAACCTGGAGCTAAACAACAGCAACAATAATAGACCCAAAATACTATTCTCTGGATGTTACAAGTCTTTATTCTTATTTATTTACATTTTGATTATAATTTAGAAGCATTGAGAAATATGAAATAAAGTATACATTTTTCATTGAAATTACTTGAATGTGAATGAAACTAAAAATAATAATTCACAGTATATTGGTAAACAGAAAAAAAATCATAGGACAGGAAAAAAAACAGATCTTCACTAATAGCAATAGAACCATACATCTACTGTATGCTGGATAGTTGTGATCTCTTGTACCAAAGTGACTCTTCGTTTTTTAAGCACCCAAATTAGAAGCAAGAAAGTGAAGTTGAAAGTTATAGAGTCATTTTGGTGTAATGGTATCACAACCATCTAGGATATTGTAGAAGCATGTCCAGTAAGTTCACTCTCATCAATTCACCACAAAGTTCATCATCATCAATTCACCACAGGGAAAATTCACAGTCATCAATTCACCATTTCTTTTATCAATAAAATAGTTTTTAACTATTAACAGTAAGATACTATGGATATATTTTCTCAGTAAACTTTCATCACAATGAACTTTCTTCATGGTAAATTGATGGCAGTGAAATTACTGTAATGTAGTAGATGAGTGGTTCAAGTCCTGTGGGTGGCAGTTTGCCTTCTTTTCTCTCCAAGGGTCTTTTTTAAACCCAATACTGAGTGATGTTATTTATTATATATCTATATTGGTTTGCATTTGAGCTACTTCATACAAGTCACTTGTTTATATTCTTATTCTGAGTTTAGGGAAAGGTAGCTATATTGTTTAACCCTTAAATGGTGAACATCATCAATTTATATATACATGCATATGTACATATGTATGTATACGTATGTGTATATTATGTATGTATTATGTACCTATCTATCTATCTAGCTACCTTTCTGTCTATCTGTGTGTCTGTCTGTGTTTCTTTCTCACCCCATCCCTCGCTTTATATATATATATTTCTGAAAATCTGGAAACTATTATGATAAACTCTGTGTGCTGGCATCACTCAATGAGGAAGTGTAAGGAAGATCCTTGTATATTTTGGAATGCTAGAGACTGTCTTTAGCCATTAATCTTTTTAGCATAACTTATACCTTTTACATCAGTGTGTGTTTAGGAATTCATTTTAGCAACATCTGAATATCTAATTACACTGGATCAAGTAAAAAATTACTTTTAAATGCTCATTCATTTGGTTTAGTATTTGCTATGAACTGACAGAATGAACTTAATAAAACGTTTAAACATATTTAGCAAAAGAAAAAAGAATATCCTGCCACAAATTACATTGTAACTCATTTGTGGAGGAACATGTTTAAGATACTGACACAGATAGATGCCGATAGGGCTAAAAGTTCACCGACAAATATTGTATTACTTTCTTGTAAGAACAGAGCAAAAGCCAAAAGTTTTTATACCTACTCTTTATTTTAAAGAAAATATTATTATTATTATAATAATAATAATAATAATAATAATAATAATAATAATAATAATAATAATAATAATAATAATAATAATAATAATAATAATAATAATAATAATAATAATAATAATAATAATAATAATAATAATAATAATAATAATAATAATAATAATAATAATAATAATAATAATAATAATAATAATAATAATAATAATAATAATAATAATAATAATAATAATAATAATAATAATAATAATAATAATAATAATAATAATAATAATAATAATAATAATAATAATAATAATAATAATAATAATAATAATAATAATAATAATAATAATAATAATAATAATAATAATAATAATAATAATAATAATAATAATAATAATAATAATAATAATAATAATAATAATAATAATAATAATAATAATAATAATAATAATAATAATAATAATAATAATAATAATAATAATAATAATAATAATAATAATAATAATAATAATAATAATAATAATAATAATAATAATAATAATAATAATAATAATAATAATAATAATAATAATAATAATAATAATAATAATAATAATAATAATAATAATAATAATAATAATAATAATAATAATAATAATAATAATAATAATAATAATAATAATAATAATAATAATAATAATAATAATAATAATAATAATAATAATAATAATAATAATAATAATAATAATAATAATAATAATAATAATAATAATAATAATAATAATAATAATAATAATAATAATAATAATAATAATAATAATAATAATAATAATAATAATAATAATAATAATAATAATAATAATAATAATAATAATAATAATAATAATAATAATAATAATAATAATAATAATAATAATAATAATAATAATAATAATAATAATAATAATAATAATAATAATAATAATAATAATAATAATAATAATAATAATAATAATAATAATAATAATAATAATAATAATAATAATAATAATAATAATAATAATAATAATAATAATAATAATAATAATAATAATAATAATAATAATAATAATAATAATAATAATAATAATAATAATAATAATAATAATAATAATAATAATAATAATAATAATAATAATAATAATAATAATAATAATAATAATAATAATAATAATAATAATAATAATAATAATAATAATAATAATAATAATAATAATAATAATAATAATAATAATAATAATAATAATAATAATAATAATAATAATAATAATAATAATAATAATAATAATAATAATAATAATAATAATAATAATAATAATAATAATAATAATAATAATAATAATAATAATAATAATAATAATAATAATAATAATAATAATAATAATAATAATAATAATAATAATAATAATAATAATAATAATAATAATAATAATAATAATAATAATAATAATAATAATAATAATAATAATAATAATAATAATAATAATAATAATAATAATAATAATAATAATAATAATAATAATAATAATAATAATAATAATAATAATAATAATAATAATAATAATAATAATAATAATAATAATAATAATAATAATAATAATAATAATAATAATAATAATAATAATAATAATAATAATAATAATAATGATGATGATGATAATAATAATAGTAATAATAATAATAATAATAATAATAATAATAAATGCCTTGATGCAGTACCAGGCAGTGGCTCTCATGGCTTCTGATCTTAACTGATTGGAAGTGTTATCATGAACATTGTTTTGCCTTGGTATAAAAGATGGGCTACAGCAGATATTCTGCTTAATACCACAGATTTGCTTGTCAGTTGTTTGACCTTAACCAGTTGAGCATGACCCTTGGTGGCTGACGATATGTGCATCTCTGATCACAAGCAGAAGTAGTGGGGAAGCATCACACCCATGTGTTGAGAGGAATTCTTTGGGGCTTGAATAATTCACCTCTGGAAATATGAATGTTTCCTTCAACATCCTTAAACAACCCTTATCTAAGGACCATTTGAATGGGATGGGCTACTCGACCTGAAGAAAATTCTAACTGGGCCCCACCTGCAAGGTTATGTGCTGTTTATCTTGATATGAGATCACTATGTCAGGCACATGTGGTTGTGATGCATGTGCCTGGTGTACCCTTATCAGATGGGTAGTCTTGATGGGTATACTGGGCTTCATGTATTTTACCCCAGTGTCACTTTGATGGCATGCACTACTCTCTCACTCAATAATAATAATAATAACAGTATATGGAACAAATAGGGGCTGTAATAAGGATGGAACACTTGCAGAAAGCAGCACTTTGCCCGGGATTAAGTTGGGATTATTAAGCTAATCAAGTTCTTTATTTCAAACCAAACTAAGTAACATCGACGTCAAATTTGGGCAGAATCAGTGTTGCAACTGGAGCGCATGGGTTGGGAGTTTGATCGGCAGAGGTGATCAGGTTACACATGCCAGCCCTTTGAAAACACCACTGCCATCATCTAACCCCTCTTTGCCCATGGGTTAAGAACCCTTTCAGCAAGGAAAATAGAATGACCAAAAGGGTTCCCGATTCTCTGTGTCAGAAGCGGTTATGTTCAGATCACAACGAAGTCTTAAGTATATATATATATGGGCAACACATACATACCCACACGCACATACGTATACGAATTGCATACATATTTTTTGTATACATACATGTTCCTATGTGTGTGTGTGTGTGTTGCCCGTATATCAACAAAACAGTTTTTTCCTCAATGGAAAAAAAACAACAAAAGTCTTAAAAACTTGCTCGTCGCTAGAAGGGGACATAACTCCTGTTGTAAGCAATGGTTGATTTCTCCGACTTGAAAATTGTTAAAAGTTATGGTTGAAAATCGATTTTTACAGCTATACGCGGGTACCTCTGAGAGAAAAAGTTGACGAAAATGCAGCTAGGGTCATGACGAATGTCCTCCTAAAATTGGAGCAACATGCGTGCTAATTTGTGGACGTGCATAAATTACATTCCCGTACACACACACACACACACACACACACACACATCTTGAACGCCGGTGTTAAAACGTGGGTAGCTGATGAAGTAGAATGTTCTCTATGTGGCTCGTGTGTTCTCGTCTACGTTTGTTTGCAATGTCCTGTAGCCAGATATGCACCTATACATACAGGTGGATGTCGGTATGCACATACCTGTACGTATATATGCATATACTCATTTACTTTTGTTTATATATATATATATATATATATATATATATATATATATATATATATATATATACATATATATACGGATAATAACAACAACAACGATGAATGATGATAATAATAATAGTAATAATAATAATAATAATGATTTCAAATTTTCGCACAAGGCTAGCAATTTTGGTTGGAGCAGGGAACAAGTTGATTACATAGAACCCAACTTGTACTATTTTATCGACCCTGAAAGGATGAAAGGATGAAAGGCAAAGTTGACCTCAGTGGAAGTTGAACTCAGAATGTGAAGACAGATGAAATACCACTAAGCATTTTACCTGGTGTGTTAATGTTTCTGCCACCTTGCCACCTAATAATAATAATAACAATAATGATATTAATATGGAGCAAATAATTCATGAGAAAAATAATTCATGAAAAAATAACTTGCGAAGATATCATTGATCCTATTATCATCTAGTGTAACAATTTAAAAATGATAATAACAGAATCAATGATATAGGTGATTGCAGCCCCTACCCCAAAGCATTAAATAGCTGAAGGATTAAAATGACTCAAAGGACATACTTGATATGTCTTTTGATTAATTTTAAATAATAATAATAATAATAATAATACAAATAATGCTTTCAAATTTTGGCAAAAGCTAGTAGTTTTTATTTATTTATTTTTTTAGGGAAGGCGAAGTTGATAACATTGACTCAGTGCTTGACTGGTACTTATTTTATCCACTCTGGAAGGATGGAAAATTAAAGTCAACCTTGGTGGAATTTGAGTGTAAAGTATGTAAAGATGTAATTTGTGGACGTTTTAATAATAATATCAATAATAATAATATCAATAATAATAATAATAATGATAATGATTTCAAAATTTGGTACAAGGTCAACAAGTTCAAGGAAAGAATAAATTTATTATAACTGGTACTTATTTTATCAACCCCAAAAGGATGAAAGGCAAAATGACCTTGGGGGAATTTAAACTCAGAAAGTAAAAGATGGATGAAATACCACTAGGCACTATGTCCAGTGTGCCAACGATTCTGCTAGCCTGCTCTGTAGTAGTAGTAGTAGATATTATGGTTCATGATAAGGGGAAGAAAGAGTGCACCATCATAGATGTGGCTATATCTGCAGACATTAATGTAGCAGTCGAAGAAAAGGAGAAAATAGGAAAATACCAGGATTTGGCTTGGGAAATATGGTGACTGAAGAGAGTTTCTGCAAAAGTAATCCCAGTTGTTATAGGTGCCCTAGGTGCCGTAACCATCAGAGTTAAAAGCTCCTTTATTGGAATAGGTGTAACTACAAGAGTTGCATTGATTTAGAAATCTGCTCAATTGGGAACAGCAAGGATTTTAAGAAAGGTTGTTGATATTTAAAGCAAACTGGTTGTGACCCAGTATCAAGGACATTGATTCTAAATGAAAAACATTCAAGCACAGCATGAATAATAATAATGATGATGATAATAATAATAGTAAAGATAATAATAATAATAATGATAATAATAGGAAATAGGAAACCAGACATAATGTTAATTGAGAAAGAAAGCAAACAATGCTGGATCATAGATATAGCATGCCCAGCTGACAACAAGGTAAGCAACAAGGAAAAAAGAAAAGTCAATAGATATAACAGGTTAGCTTGGGAGTTAAAGCAGTTGTGGTTGCTGAAAAAGGCAGTAGTAGTACCAATAATTGTCGGAGCCCTGGGAACAGTGAGTAAAAATTGACTCCAATTGACCAGATATTGTAATCAAGGACTACAACAGAGAAACTTGTCTGTTAATAGATATGTAGTGAAACTACCTACCGCCATTAGATACAAAACTGCTATCGCCATTCTTCTCATTTAAATATAAACAAACGCGAACGTAGGGGAAAACATTAACCTTGTCATCACGTGACTGATCATTATTCGAATCGGCAACTTCTTCGAACCTTTCCCGCCAGAACGCAAACTGACCAATCACGGCCCCTAATAAGGTCACGTGATAGAGTAAAATTCTGAAGCCATCGGGAGCCCATAGTTTGTTATAAATAGCTTTAACTCGGCAACCAAATTTGTCTCGGTCCAGTTTCTCTTTGAGAACTGTTCCGTGTACCACACGACAGCAGCAGCAGTTCCAGCGACCACTTCAACAGCTTCGTCCAGCCAACGATGACCACCGCCGTCGCCACATCAGCAACAAGAGTCTACTACACATCAGCAACAAGAGTCTACTACTACTATCCAGCATCATCGTCATGACCAACACGATTCTACGATTACTACTACCAAGCATCAATCTCCACCAGTGTCAACATGACTTACTATGTACACCACACCAAACTACCGCGGCACATCTCTCTCTTTGATTCTGTTAGGTGACTCAGCTTCACCACGGTAAATAAACAGACAAGAGTTCTTAAACAGACAAGAAATTCTCAGCCAGCGACGAACATCTGTATAACAAGAATCACGGCCCGGCATCGATGCCACGACATCACAACTAGTGATCAGCTCTGCCAAACTCAGCCAACTCACTTCACATACAGATTCATATTATTGTGTACCCAAGAACTGGTATAATTGTTCACGTGTTATTGACTCTCTTTTTCTCTGCTGTAATATTTCTCATACACACATGTATCACTCACATACACACTTTTCTTTGTATGACGGCCTGTCTTTGATTATGTTCTTATATGTCGCATTCACACTCTCACACAGACATACATCTTTAACGCCATAATAAATATCTCTGTTATTCATCTAATACGGTTGTGGTCTTTCATTACTGGTCATCTATGTTATCGTCGCATAACATATCATGTATATCATCATTTGATATACATATTTTGTGTTCGACCGTGTGACGCGTTTAAATAAAAGGAGTCCTCTGTTTTTCCATTCGTCACCATATCTCCTTTTTTGAGTTTGCACGGTCGTCCCTTACAGATATGTCTGTCCCACAAGATCAAAATGTCTCAAGAAAGGAATAGTACCAATAGTAATTGGTGCATTGGGAATGATAAGGAAGGGAGCTGAGAAATATATTAAGCAAGTCCTTGTAACTCCAATCGCCATGAACTACAAAAGATAACCTTCTTGGGTACAACCCATCTACTACGGAAAGCACTCTGGTTACGGTTCATTGATGATGTATTTTGTGTCTGGGAAGGATCACAGGATAGTTTAATGGACTTCTTGCATTTCTGTGACTGTTATGCTAGAAACTATGGCTGTAAGTTTAACATAAAATACACGTCTAGTTTTTCAAAAACTAGCGTTGAATTTTTGGAAAACAAGTCAAGTTTCTGGAGGCAGAATAGTGACAGAGTTATTTTGCCAACCCACATCATTCCACATTTATCTCCACTGCTGCTCCAATCATCTGCATCATTTTATTTGGTCAAATCTGAAATCCCAATTTTTGAGGATGAAATGGATTTGTACTGACATAGGGAATTACTGGAAACATGCAAATGCTTTTGTATATCATTATGTCAAACGTGGTTACAGTGAATCACCATTAAAGGAACTAGCAAATGAAATAGCTAAGATTAGCAAAGATAGTCAAATGATCGCGCATAATTTTAGCAAACACAATACAATAGATGATAGAATTCCTTTAGTGATTAGCTAGTACCGATGTTTTGCTGGCATTTCAAAAGTGTGGCATAAAAGTTACCAGCATGTGGAGAAAAAATATCCTTGCTTCAAACAGATATTTCCTCAGCCGCCTATTGTAGCCTTTAGATGAAATAAGAATATAAGAGAATTATTGACCTCTATATCTGACTCCAAGAAAACAAACATTGTAGTATCTGCACGCTGTACCTTAAAGAACAGTTGCAAGAGAGGTAAGCCCTGTTCATTGTGCAGCATGAGTAAAGTGAATTCCATCAGAAACCATAACAGAAATGTTATGATTTATACAGAAGGGGGAACATGTAAAGATTCCCATTTGGCGTATGCTGCAGAATGCATGAAACACAACTTAATCTATGTTGGTTGTACAACAGAACAATTAAACAAAAGGTTTAATGTGCACAGATTCGGCGTCAGGCACAATAACAGTAGTTCGGCAGAACTTGCTGAACATTTTGTTTCAAGCGGCTGCAATTTTGAAGAAGATTTGAAAGTGCATATTCTCAGAAAATATTCTGAATCTACCCCACTTTCACTTCTCAGAATGTATGAGGAGAAATATGTTTGCAGGTTATTAACATCACGCCCTGGAGAAATGAGTAAGATGACAGGAGAATATCATCAAATTTATACAAAACTGTTTGATTAAATATTCTTCTTTCTCTCTTTTTATTTCCTTTGTTTTCTGTCATCTTCTTTTTTCTATTTTTTCTGTCTTTTTCTTTTCGCCTGTTATAAAATTGTAACTTAAAAACTGATGATGTCATTCTATGAGTGGACGCTGGTTGCTCTCATTCATACTTTACGTTTAAATTTCTATAATTTCGAATTTTTATCACTTCTTATTTTGAACTTGACAAAGACAGACGTACTGTTGAAATATCGTTCTAAGAAAATATCTTACAATCGAATCGCGCTCTTCGTCTTGACTGTTTACCTTTGTGAAGAGTTACATTAATCCTTTTAAAAATAATAATAATAATATTAATAATGATAACAACAACAATAACAATAACGATGATGATGATGATGATGAATATGACTATATAACAACAACAACAATTATTATTATTGTTATTATCAATTTTGCCATTGTTGACATTGCTTTTCATCCTTTCAGGGTTGATAAGATAAGTACAAGTTGAGCACTGGGGTCAATGTAATCAACTTACCCTCCCCAAAATTCCTGGCCTTGTGCTATAATTTGAAACCATCCCTATTATTATTAAAGTGGCAAGCTGGCAGAATTACTAGCATTTCAGACAAAGTGCTTAGTGACATTTCTTCTGGCATTTTATGTTCTGTGATCTAACTTCACCAAGTCAACATTACTTTTCATTTTCCCCTCAAGATTGCTGGCTTTATGCCAAATTTAGAAAGAATTATTGTTGTTGTTGTTATTATTATTATTATTATTAAGTCAGTGAGCTGACAGAATCGTTAGCATACTGGGAAAAATGCTTGGGCATTTCATCCGTCCTTACATTCTGAGTTCAAATTCTGCTGAGGTTGATTTTGCCTTTCATCCTTTCGGGGTCGATAAAACAAGTTCCACTTAAGTACTGGGGTCAATGTAATTGACTATGCCCCTCCCTCAAATTCCAAGCCTTGTGCCTATAGTAGAAAGGATTCTTATTATTATTAAGGCAGCAAGCTGGCTAAATTGTAAGCATGTTAGACCGGCATTTCTTCCAGCTCTTAATGCTTTGAGTTCAAATTCCACTGAGCTTGCCTTTGCCTTTCATTTTTTCCAGGGCTGATAAAATAAGTAGCAGTTGAACATTGGAGTCAATGTAATTGACTAGGCTCCTCTCCAAACTTTCAGCTCTTGGGCCTGTAGTAAAAGATTCTATAATAATAATAATAATAACAATAAGTATTTTGCTTGAGAAATACTAGCTAGTCTAGGAATTGAAACCATCAAATCACAGTATCCACAGGATACTATAACAATGAATAGCGATGACCATTATTAGACATGTTTTCCTACATTTTTTTCCTATTTAACTGAGCTATAATGCTGATTACAACATGGACTGAGGTTGAGTGCTGCCATGTAGTCATAACCCTCTCCTAGTTGGGCAAGGCATTCAGTAAAATGTCTAATCTTGCATCCCACAATAGATAAATGAAAGGAATGCACAACGAAATTGGAGATATTCTGGGTGTCTGTAATGTTTTGTTGAATGGCTTTTGCTAAAAATCCAGAAGATTTCTAGGTTGGAAAAATATGGATAATTTCCCAAAATTCCTGGACTGAGTGTACAAGTGGGTGTCATTGTTGGTACTGTATACAATCTACATACATAGCATGGCTGTTAGCCAGATGTGTCTGAAAATACATGAACAATAACAGTTCTGTACTTTTTGTATTCATTTAGTATCCACAGATTACTGAATGGCATAATTATGTCATACAGCTGTTATAGCATGCATAACTGATCTGGCTGTTGCCCTTGTCTACCATAAAAGCAAATACATTTCTACTGCATACATACTATGCCAAAAAAGGTGGCAGAGCAGATGAGGATAAAAGGACTAAGAACTGGGTTTTTTCTTCTGTGTTTCAAATCTCATCAACATTGATACTCATTTGAAATAGAAAGTGAAAGAGAAGAAAAAAGTACTGCTCTCCATTAAATATTATGCTGAAAGTAGCCAAATATGATTTGGATGAGGAATTCAACTTATGGGAAATAAATCTGAGAGAGTAGCAGGAGGGTGGTTTGCATGTTCTAATAGTATTTTTTGCTGGTGTTCCTACCTTATAAAACTAAATTTGAATGTGTGTGTGTATGAACATAAACATCTATATATCATAGCTGTAGGCAGGCAAAATACTACAGTATTTGTCCAGAGATAACATCTCACATGGTTGCGCTATGTTTCAAAAAAAAAAAGGAAGATGAAAATCATCCCGGCAGTGGTTAACAAGAATGCCAAATGTATTTCAGCCTAGTTATGCCTATTCAGTAATGTGTACTCAATTCACATGTCTAGAGGAGATTATACAAAACAGTGAATAAAAAAGTCACTGGTGTTTCAAATAACTACCCACCTGACTAAAAGTTCAGTATACACAGTTGAAGCAGTATTAAATTTAAAAGAGCCCTGTATATAACTTACCTATCAACTATGTATATACATTAAATATAAAATGCAGATAGCTATTTTAATACTATTTTAATTTCATATACAGGATGTATGTGAACATTTATAAGTGAGTGCATTTCTTGGCCTATTGATTACATGATGTAAGTGTGTAAGCATTATATAAATACATACATACATCTCTCTCTCTCTCTCTCTCTCTCTCTATATATATATATATATATATATATATATATATATATATATATATATATGGGAGAATATACGAAAAAAAACAACAACAGACAAGGACAGGTGGTGTAAACAACAAAAGGATGTATTAGTTTGACGCTCGAGAATACAGAAAGAATTTAACGTTTCGAGCTACGCTCTTCAACAGAGGGAATACATACAAAATATGGGGGTTTAGTTCACAGATGATCTAAATGACTAGGTACACTAAATAAATGCTGTAATGGATTACCAGGGCTCCAAGGTTATATCCAGGAAGGTAGGTATGGAGCCATTGTAGATTTCCAATATACCAGATATATAATTGTTAACGATAACAACAAACATTAAGGCAAGACTAACATCTCAAGTCATATACGTTGTTATTATCATTGAAAAAAGCCAAAGTCTCACAGCTGTTTCTGGGATATCTCAGAATATGGGATAGTCTATCATCAAATAAGGAAAATGAGAAGGGTGTAGATTAATGAGATGATGACACAGAGGACAGGAGAAAAGGAATAAGGAGATGCAGAAAGAGAAGAAAAAAGAAGCATAAAAGTTCACAATTCAACTTTCTGATCATGTAGAAGTAAGTCTGTAAGTCCTTAGGTGCAATCCTGTGTAAATCCAGGTGCGTTAACGTCCTAATTGTGTAAATATCCAGAAATAGATGCAAATGTATCAACATTCAATAACAGAATGCTAGCGGAGGTAGCTATTAAATGGTAACAAGAAAGAAAAATGAATAAATAGAAAGAGAGGTAGAGAGAGTGAGGGAAGAAATTAAAGATTGGCATTAAGGATAAGATAAATTATATAAGAATATAGTGTACAAAAATACCCAAGAGAATAAATAAACAAATATATAAGGGTAAATAAGGAGAGGAGGAGGAGGTAAGGGAAGATAACGTAAAAAAAACAAAATAAAGTAAAATAAAACAATATAAAGTTAAGTAAATATGTTGATATACTCATGTCTATTTTTGGATATTTACACTATTAGGACTTTAACCTACATGGATTTATACAGGATTGCACCTAAGGACTTACGGACTTACTTCTACATGATCAGAAAGCTGTATCCCCTTATTGCTTTTCTCCTGTCCTCTATGTTGTCATCTCATTAATCTATACCCTTCTCATTTTCCCTATTTGTATCTGATAACAAAATATCCCATACTCTGGGATATGCCAGAAACAGCTGTAAGACTTTGAATTTTCCCACTAATAATAATGTATATGCCTTGAAATGTTTGTCTTGCCTTAACGTTTGTTGTCCTCTTTAACAATTATATATATATCGTCATCATTATCATCATTGTTTAACGTCCGCTTTCCATGCTAGCATGGGTTGAACGATTTGACTGGGGACTGGCGAACCAGATGGCTGCACCAGGCTCCAATCTGATCTGGCAGAGTTTCTACAGCTGGATGCCCTTCCTAACGCCAACCACTCCGAAAGTGTAGTGGGTGCGTTTACATGCCATCGGCATGAGGGCCAGTCACACGGTACTGGCAAATATATATATATATATATATATATATAAAAAATATATAGTTTTAGGGAAAATAACCAAGTTTCAAGAACTCATCGATGAAAATCCACTATCACATATAGAAAAATTAACAATTAAAAGCACAATAAATGAGTATAATATAAAGCAAAGTAAATATCATAAGATAAATATAATATTATATTGTTGATATACTCATGTCTATTTTTGGATATTTACACTATTAGGACTTTAACCTACATGGATTTATACAGGATTGCACCTAAGGACTTACGGACTTACTTCTACATGATCAGAAAGCTGTATCCCCTTATTGCTTTTCTCCTGTCCTCTATGTTGTCATCTCATTAATCTATACCCTTCTCATTTTCCCTATTTGTATCTGATAACAAAATATCCCATACTCTGGGATATGCCAGAAACAGCTGTAAGACTTTGAATTTTCCCACTAATAATAATGTATATGCCTTGAAATGTTTGTCTTGCCTTAACGTTTGTTGTCCTCTTTAACAATTATATATATATCGTCATCATTATATTATATTTATCTTATGATATTTACTTTGCTTTATATTATACTCATTTATTGTGCTTTTAATTGTTAATTTTTCTATATGTGATAGTGGATTTTCATCGATGAGTTCTTGAAAATTGGTTATTTTCCCTAAAACTATATATACTTTATCTATAAGGCTCAATTTAATTTTAATTTTTTATAAATTGATTTTAATTGAGTTTTTACCTGTAATTTTGGATTTTGTCCCTAATATTATTATATATATATATATACACAGACAGACTACAAATGTACATATATATATATATAAACACTACAAACGTACAGAAAATAGACTCCATCAAATGCCAAGGGGTAAAACTAGAAGTCATTGATAGCTTCCATTACCTAGGTGACCAAGTTAGTAGTGGAGGTGGATGTTCCAAGAGTGTAGCTGCTCAGATAAATATAAGCTGGGCAAAGTTCAGAGAGCTCCTACCTCTGCTGGTAACAAAGGGCCTTACCCTCAGAATGACAGGTAGACTGTATGATGCTTGTGTATGAACAGCCATGCTCCATGGCAGTGAAGCATGGGCTGTAACTGCAGAGGACATGTGAAGGCTTGAAAGAAATGAAGCCAATACACTTCGTTGGATGTACAATGTCACTGTGCGCATATGACAGAGTGTAAATGTCTTAAGACAAAAACTGGGCATAAGTGGCATCAGATGTGGTGTGCATGAGAGATGAATGCACTAGTATGATCATGTGACACATATAGATGAGGACAACTATGTAAACAAGTGCCAAGCTTTAACTGCAGAGGGAACCTGTGGAAGAGGTAGACTCAGAAAGACATGGGATGAGACAGTGCAGCATGAGCTTCAAATTTTGGGCCTAACAGAGGTGGTGACAAGTGAACAAGACCTTTGGCAATATGATGTGCTTGAGAAGACTTGTCAAGCCATGGTAACGGCCACGACTACGATTTCACTTGTCAAGCCAAGTGAAATCGTAGTCATGGCCGTTACCAGTGTCATGTAAATGGCACCTGTGAAATTGTAATTGCTGCTGTTGCTGGTAGCATAGTCTTCAAATGTTGGGCCTCATTGAAGGGATAACAAGTGACCGAGACCTTTCGTGATATGCTGTGCTTGAGAACACTTGTCAAGCCAAGAGAAATTGTAGTTGTGGCTGTTGCCAGTGTAATGTAAATGGCACCCATAGAATCATAGTCATGACTGTTGCTGGTGTCATATATATGGCACCTATGCTGGTTGCACATAAAAAAAACACCCATTACACTCTTGGATTGGTAGGCATTAGAAAGGGCATCCAGCCATAGAAACCATGCCAAATCAGACTGGAATTTGGTGCAGCCCTCTGTCTTATCAGTTCCTGTCAAACCGTCCAACCCATGCCAGCATGAAAGCAGATGTTAAATGATTATGATGATGATATGCACATATATATATAATATATATATATGTATGTATATACATATATATATGCATGAATATATGTATGTATTTATATATATGTGTGTATACATGTGTATGTGTGTGTGTATATATATATATATATATATATATATATGTGTGCATATATATATATATATATATATATATACACACACACACACACATATATATATATATATATATATATAAAGGTTATGAAGGGTATTGGAGTCAACCAAACCCTAAAGATACAGGTAATACTGAGTAAATGCTGTATACCGACTAGTTTTGCCCCTGTCGTTGTAGCAACATGAGTGGGGAATATAACATAGGTCGTGTATTAGCGTGTGTATGTATAAAGAAAGAAAAAGATTAAGAGACCAATGGCAAAGTTAGAATTATATTTTATGTATAAAGTCTTACAGCTGTTTCAGGGAAAATCCAATGTATCCCTTCATCGGAGACGGTAATAGTAGAAGAATGGATTATTACATCTATAAGAGGAGATTTGTAGTAAGAAGTGAGCTCTCACTTCTTACTACAAATCTCCTCTTATAGATGTAATAATCCATTCTTCTACTATTACCGTCTCCGATGAAGGGATACATTAGATTTTCCCTGAAACAGCTGTAAGACTTTATACATAAAATATAATTCTAACTTTGCCATTGCTCTCTTTATCCTTTTCTCTCTTTATATATCATATATATATATATATATATATATATATATATATATATATATATATATATATATATATATATGTATATATATGTATGTGTGCATATATACATATATTCTTTTATTCTTTTACTTGTTTGAGCCATTTGACTGTGGTCATGCTGGAGCAACATTTTTAGTTGAGCAAATCAACCCCAGGACTCATTCTTTGTAAGCTTAGTACTTATTCTATTGATCCCTTTTGCTGAACTGCTAGTTTATGGGGAAGTAAATGCACCAGCATCGGTCGTCAATGGATGTTGGGAAGACAAACACAGACACACAAACTTGTAAGATTATGAATCCTGAGTGGGTGACTTTATGCTAGGAGACGAGGAGTAAAAAATATGAAAGGGCCCAGAACAGAACAGGTGAGGAGTTACATGACTACTCACATTTTAGAAGAGAGGGTAGGAATGATAAAAATAGTGGTGATGTGTTGGCAGGGTAGATCTTCAAGATACAAGGTGGGTAAAATGAGTGGGGCAGAGGGACAAGGTGTGGTTGGATGAAAGTTGCAAGAGAGTATGGGATGAGTTGAGGGATAAGGAATTGCTGATGGAAGGGATGTAAGTGACCACTAGTGATGCAATAGTTGAGGGGAAAGGTGAGCAGGAAATGAGCGATATGCAAAACAGCAGAATAGTAATGATGACATGATGCTGGATACATTGCAGGAGTCAATGGGGAAGGGAAAGCAGGTGTTGTGCATGAGGAGGGTGAGAGACATATGGTGGTGGAGGAGAGATAGTTGTTGACCCAGTGGGTGGGGGGTGAGACAAAGAAACTGTGTGTGGAAAGAATTAATTAATGGACGAAGGTGGATAATGAGTGAAATAGTTCTGGGTAGTAAGAAAAGTAAGTGGCACCAAAGGAAGTACTGCAGTTAGAGAGTGGTGGAGTGTCTTGAACCTTGAAAGGATGAAAGGTAAAGTCAACCTCGGCAGAATTTGAACTCAGAATGTAAAGACAGATGAAATACCTCCAAGCATTTTTTGCCTGGCATGCTAACAATTCTGCCAGCTTGCTGCCTTGGACATTACATAATAATGGTAATGATGATGATGATGACAATGACGATATATACAAACAGCTGTACCAGAAATCAGTTTTGCTGGGATGGATGGGTCTTCTTGAGAACTGCATATCACCAATCATCCTGCTCCTTTTACATCTCCTTTGAAACCTTGAAGATCCTGAAATGAGCTTTCACTACTTCATCTCATATCTTCCCGAACACTCTCTTCTGCAAGCTCCATCCACATTAAGCAATCAACATTTATTTTTACAGTTATCCTCATCCATATGCATCACATATCCATTCTTGCCTACCTACCTACCTCTCTATCTATCTATCTATCTATCTATCTATCTATCTGTCTGTCTATCTATCTTTCTGTACTCGCACGCACGTATATGTATTTAGATACATGATTGTTGGCGATGAGAAAGAAAATGTATGAGTACCAAGCTTAAAAAAAAAACAAAAACGCACTGGGGTTGATTCCTATACCATTTACTTGCTTCAGTCATTTGACTCTGGTCATGTTGTGACGCCGCTTTGAGGAATTTTTAGTCAAATGAATTGATCCCAGTAGTCATTTATTTTTTAAGCTTGATACCTAATTCTATCGGTTTCTTGGTCCGAACCGCTAAGTTATGGGGACGTAAACACATCAACACCGATAGTTAAGCAGCGATGGGGGACAAAAGCCGATACATATATATATACGATGGGCTTCTTACCGTTTCCGTCCACCAAATCCACTCACAAAGGTTTGGTCGCCCCAGTCAATAGTTGAAGTCACTTGTCTAGGGTGCCATACAGTGGGTCTGAATTCGGAACCATGCGGTTGGGAAGCAAACTTCTTACCCCACAGTCACGCCTGCGCCTACATATTTAGTATGTATTCATATATATGTATGTTTACACACACAGACACACATATATATCTTTTTACACAAGCTTTTCATATGGGCATACCATGCATCAAATTACATGCTTTGTATTCGTATTTATTTAAATGTTTTACATGCGCTAAAACTTGTGAAAAAGCGAAAGAAATTATTGATATTACTTTATATTGTCACATGGCAACACACTGACTCTGCGATTAAGAGGTGAAGGATTCGGTCGCCCCGACCGTCTCCAACTTATTTTGTACTGTCGAACAGGAAGGAATCATTCAATAAGAGCTGTCAACTTTCTGAATAAAACTCATTTCCTTTTGTATAAATCATAACAATTTCTGCTATATCAAAATAACGCATAATTTGCTGAAATAATACATTTTGATGTTGAGACATGTTATGACATATATTCTTCCTAAAAACATATAAAATTGCCGGTATGATTCTTGAATTAACTTTTTAACAATCACCGTAAAGAGCTTTTGGTAATTTAACTTCGAAAAACATGAACAACTCTCTGAATTCTATTCTCTATCTTATCAACAGATTATAGTTACAACTTATTTTAGAAGAATAGTCTGCAATAGTTATATGTATATGTTTCTTTTTTTTTCACTTCATTAACAGACTCATGAGCTCACAAGTAGTTTGCATTCTCTGAAGATAACCAGCTTCATGTTCACATGAGAAACAAATCACATATTATTGCAGCGAATACCCACACCATGGCTGTAAGTTTCGATTCTCCCATTCGTTAAACGAAAGTATAACCGTTGTGACTTCCCATTTCCTCTCCCTATCGACGACTACAAAATTAACAGTACCATCAATACTATATGAAACAGTAACAACAGCGGCCGCGGGAATGAATGTCTGTTACAGTCACATATCGTTCCATCCAATATCAACAAGCAAGGGGCGCACGTTGCACCGTTTTTAAAAAAAAATTAATTCAAGAACGACAACTATTGTAGTTACTTGTTCCGGGATTAGTTTAAATGGTAGTTGGTGGGAGAAACCATGAGAACTTTAGTTGAGAATTAGAAGTTAATCAAACAACTGTTGGCCGTTCATCATCTTAAGAGATAGATGTAGGTCAGAAACAGAAATATGAATCTTCCACTGAAGTGGACTGTTTTTTCCTTGCTGTTCGCACATGAAGAACAATATACAAATACTGTCTTCTTTATAGCTAGTGTCTAACAGCGCCTATTTTTTTTCCTTGTATACTAAAATTATTTTTGTACATACATTAATGACGTTATTACTCTCAGTTATTAAGGTAAGCTATTTTGTTAATAGTTGTTTACAATGTTATTAAATTTAATGTATTTCTGAACTTTTTTTATTCAGTGTGTTTTGTTGTTTGTTTTTATATTTAAATGATAATGAATATAATTAAATTTTGTTATCCGCTTTTTGTCTGTAAATTTCATAATTGCAATTATTTACAAATAATGCTATTTTCTTGTGATTAATTAATTATTCCAGTTTCTTATTTTCGTCTTTTCCATATAAAACTTTCCAGTATCTTATTAATTTGGTCTGCTTTTATTTTTTAACAGTGTGTTGAGTTAAATCAAAACTTTATAAAACTTTTTTTTTAAACACCTATGTTTCATGTATTCGCTCATGCATAATTTAAACATTTAATACTAAATATAGTAGCGAAAAGGTTTTTTTGAAAAACTATAAAGGCTGTAGTTTTCTTAATATTATAAAAGACATGTAATTAATAACCCACTCCTAGTGACTATCAAGATTTTAAAGTTAGTTCCTTCCACCTCACACCATAAATGTGTGTTATATTAATGTTTTGTAGTTTTTCTTGTAATCTAGCAAAAGTTGTTATGATGTAAGTAGTTTTACATTATTTCCGAGTTACATTAGCTCATGAAAGGACTATTAAACACTTGTTATATATTTGTTATTGGTAGATTGGTTATTCTTCGGTTAAGAGTTAATTTTTATGCTACAGTAATTTAGTTTTCCTCGTGAAATTATTTCATTTCACACAAACGCATACATAATAATTGTCATTAAAACGAGTTCATTTTATTTATTTCTTCCCTAAATATCGTGATATTCCAAGTTTCTTTAAGCCACCACGACCAAGGCCATGCTGGTGTACTGCCCTCAATATGTTAGTCCATTCCATGCATGTTTCCTGTGTATATAGACATACACATTTGTGCTTATGGGAGTGTATATATATATATATATATATATATATATATATATAATGTGTGTGTGTGTGTGTATATATTGTACAGAATTGAATATGTTCAAAAATGGATTGATGTCTATGCGTCAGTTTCTCCGTTTTCTTTTTCTATTATATATATATATATATATATATATATTATGTGTATGCGTGTGTGTATACATACACATTTGTGGTGCAATGCATTGTGTGTGTGTGTGTACATATATATGTATACACAATTCTGTATATGGTCGAGTGTATTTGGTTTTTTAATGGGATCGGTCAAGAGTGAGGGGCTGTATTCATCGCTTTCGGAAGCCGAAGCAGTAACGGCATGAGTAAAGTTCCGCTTCAGCAATTACAAGGTGAAGGCAGCTGGAGAAAAATAAGTCAGGGAGGGAATTTCCAGACGGTCAACGTTCTGGGGAGGCAGGACTGGATGTAGTGGAGAGAAGGGAGAGGTAACAGTATGGGTGACGAGGGAGTGCTTGAGTGGAGGTGACACGAAACCAGCCTGACTGTCGGATCATAGATTGGAATGTGTTCTAAATGACTTCAGTGACAAACAGGCGGGTGGCTTTTGCTCTTTTTTTACTCTTTTCTTTTGGACGCAGCCTAGATAGTGTTGCACCACAGCAATACATTTTTGGAGAGAGTTAGTTGTTGGGAACCTGAAATATTTCTAACCATTCTTTGCCGTGTCAAGGATGTGCATTCGCCGAGAGAGCTACAAGAACCCTTAAGGCTTAGGCATTTGTAGCGGCCTTTGGGAGTTCTTGTTGCTTCACGTTTATGTCGACGGGATTGGAGACAATGTTGTCTTTATGTGAAATGATCGTGTCTTCATGTTGTTGAAGGAAACAAGATTGGCATGACTGTTGGAGGATGTTTTCGAGGTCTCTGTTTATGGAGTCAGTCTAGGCTTGGCGTGATATGTATTGGTTGCATCTGGAATCATTTGTCTAGAAATAGGCGTTGTTAGTGGCGGCAAATATGCCATTGATGTGTAAAAGCGTAGGTGACAAAATGATCCTTCGGGTACACCAGAGCTGATAGTGTAGAGCTCCATCACACTAATTGATATGAAGCCACCAATTCAACTGACAAATGGATGGACCTCGTTGGTGGGTAGATTCGCCTGCCGGGCACGCTCAAATACTTTGCTGATGTCAAGTTATGCATGTGTGATAACACATGTCCATGATGCCATACTGGTTTCGAATGCTGGATCTTTATAAATATAATCGACAAAAGTAGGCGAATTGTTTTGTTTTGGCATCATGAGATCTCAAGTTCGATCTCAAAGCGTGGCATTTTAGTTTCAGGTCGAGACAATTCTTGTGAACAAAAGGGGGTTAGATGAAAACTGCAGAAGCTCGTCAGGAGAACTGTATGTATAATTCTTTCAAAGGGTTAACTCTGCCACCGTGCCATGTTGATTTTGTCCCGAAGATTATGTTAAGAGTATACATGTCTGTGGAGTCATTCCGACCAACTGGAATACTTATCTCTGAAACCGAACGATGATCCATCTGTCTATCCCATCAATCTATTGCTAAAACCACCAAAAATTTTCATAAAATGCTGCTTAGATGGGGCGGGGAGGAACTGTTAAAAGGTTGACACGCTCTTGCCTCATATTAAAGTCACATTGAAAATAATTGAATATTCAAGTTCATATATATAACTTTGCTGTAAAACTTTTTAATTTAACTATACTTATCACCTAGATTAAAAAAAAATTCGAACAGTAATTTTTTTAATTTCGTACCCATCTAAAACATTTTAACGCAATCTTGCACACTCTTTGTGTAAATTTTGGTTTTTCAAAGTATCTGAACAAGGGGATTCCAATATTGAGTAAACCTGTAAGTGACTCATGGTGTAGACTGTTCCATAATCGTAGAAAGGGGGATTCCGTATTGCTTACCCCTCTTCCCCGGTAACATTTCAGTTTAGTATTTTCTACTTTGCAACTTTAAAATGGGTTTACCTTTGGGCGGGGGGGGGGGGCGTTAGCTAACCCATTCAATGACTTAAAAGGATCGATCGTGATTTTAAAACTTTAGCTGTTAAAAGAATATATCTTAGCTGTTTTTCTCCCCATATTTTTCCAGTCAACAATCTGTTTTAAAACACATTCGGAAATAATTTTCACATAAATTTTGTATATTTACCGATCAAAACGAACACGTCCCTTATAATGTAATAAGTTTTAACGTGAGAAATAGTATTTCATTGCAGTGCTAAAAAATAAACTATAAAATAACTATAAAGTACCCGCTATTTTTATATGTTTAACAATAAACACCCTGGAAGTAACAAGAAATTCTGATATCATCTTAGACTTTAGCTGCTTTGTTACTATTTTTCGAAATAGGTTTTTTCTTTTTTCACTAGTTCATACTTGTCACTTTTAACTTAAACTGATATAATCGCTATTCTTCCTTTGTTCATTCAGTAAGGAATGCGCCGTTCTGTAGCGATATAACTTATAATTTCGCTTGTCATTCATTTATTTATGTATTTATTCATTTATCTATTTGTTTATTTAACAACCCAGTTATTTTTAAATATTGTACTTTTAATAGATTATGAAGTTTTTAAAATGCAGGCACAATGTTTGAGAGAGGGAGGTGTGTGTGTGTATGTATGCATTATTGCTATGATTAGTCTATATATATATATATATATGTATAATTTTCTTTCCTCGGCTTATTTAAAACATTTTTTCGTTGTCTTTAAAAAATATTATTTGGAGTTAATTTCAATTACTGAAAAACGACAATTTTGTTTGTTTCCACCCATTTCATTTATTTGGCTGTAATTTTTCAAATCATGACTTCCAGCTGTCACTTGTAATCCGAACATTCCTTTGTTTAGTAAACAAGGAAGCAGTGTTATGGTATCAGGAAAAAGAAATAAAAAATGTGTAACAAGTTAGTTTTTTGCCCCATTTGCCTTCGTTCATTTTCTAACATAACATAGCAGCCTCTTTGTATATCTCACGTTTGTATTCAATCTATCCTTATTTTAAAAGAAAGCTGTGTATGTGAAGAACACACACACACAGACATATGTATGTATATGATATGTACGTGTGTATTGCTTAAATCAAGTATTTATGTGTCTCTCACTCTCTGCTCACATTCATCTCATTACATGCATGAATTTAGTCCATGTTAAGACATTCCTCTTCTCCTTTACAAACTCTATATCCGTACACTGTTTCTTTAAACAGATAACGCACAAATATGCGCCTACACACACGCGCGCACATTTAACTCCGTTTTTATTTTATTTCATGTTCTTCCCAAGCCGTATGGGTGAGTATTCGCAATTGTGTAAGTAATATATATATGTGGGACAGAAGTGAGAGTTGTGAGACATTTGAGGCGACTTTTGTAGCTACCTACGCATTACCAGTTGATGCTCCATGCACCTCGTATATTTAGTCATCTCATAGTTTTATGAGTTTTTTTTAAGAATAAAAGCAGTTACTGTCTGTAACTACAGAACCGTCCAAACCATGAATCACTTGCTCAATATTGGTTCCTCTTCTTTTGAGGGATTTAAAAAAACAATTTTGTTTATTAACGGTCATCGGTTTATCATGGATTCTTTATGCCTACACATGCATATATGTGTTTCTTTATGCCTACACATGCACACTATGTTGAGTTTAACGAACAGGAGAAAAAGTACTCAATATCGTAATTTATTTAGGTTAATCCAGCGATCTGTCACTGTTATAGTGTAAGCTGTTCTTTCAGCTGACTGAGGAATTAGTTGCACGTCAGGGCATTAAGTGTGTGTATTAATACAAATACAAACATCAAAAGTCCAATGGACATTCACAATTAATGTTATTAGGTTGGCACTCCAAGAAGGAATAGAAGTTTTAAAGTAAAAGTATAGCGTTTTGACAGTCCTTCGTTGGACACTAGAGGGAAGACTGAGAAAAGATCAAAACGAGCGACAGGGCAAAACACATGAATCTAGCTCACGTATGCATGTATGTATTATGTGTGTGTGTGTGTTTGTATCATCATCCTTTAACGTCTGTTTTCCATGCTGGTATGGGTTGGATAGATTGACAAGAGCTGGAGAGCTGCACCAAGTTCTAGTCTGATTTGACTTGGTTTCTATAGCTGGATGTCTTTCTTAACACTAACAACTTTACAGTGTGTGCTGCGTGCTTTTAACGTGGCATCACACAATTGCTTTTACATGGTACTGCATGAGTGCTTTTACAGCATACCACATGAGCGCTTTTACGTGGCACTGGCACACGACTCTTGCAGGCCAATCCTCTTCACCAGAGGGACCAGCCTTAACACTTTTGCTGTGGAGGATGGGTCTTGAGTACAGCAAGTTACCAGGTATCTCGATCCTTTGTCATCTCATCTGAGAGGTTCAGCATTTGGAAGTCATTGTCCAGTATTTCATCGCATGTCTTCATAGGACTCTCACTTCTATGTGTTCCATCTGCTTTGAGAGATCAACATTTCTTTATGGGGCTGTTGGCATCGATTCGAATCACATGACCAAACCAGCACAGTCTTCTCTTTTGCACACAGCAACTGATATTCCTTTTATGGTTCATTTCTCTCTCAATACACCAGGACTCTGTCAAACTTACATTACATGTCCAGCAGAGCATGCTAGCCTCATTTTCTCTAGCCTTTGCATGTCCTCTGCGTTCGGGGCCCATGTTTCACTACCATGTAGAAATGCTGTTTGTATACATGCATCAGACAATCTTCCTTTCGCTCTGAGAGAGAAACCTTAGATTGCCAAATATATTTTATATATGTGTGTGTATGCACCCAAAATATAATATAATGATTGTTTGGATAGTTACATGCAGTTAAATATGACTTACAAGTCATTGATTTTTGGTTTGTTCACACTTTCTAACAGCTCATTAGATTATCTGGATGGCATGACTGCTTTGACATTGAAAGGGTTAACAAGCTGAGATGATTTTTAACCTAACTTTTATATTTAACTCTAAGTGATTTAAATCAGGTGTGTCTGTCTGGTGTTGGATCAGTTGAGGTAATTAATTGTTGGGCTTATTTTGAGCTTAAAATTAGGAACAGTACAACCAAATACATGCTCATATCTGCATATACATACAGAAGCACAGATATACATACATAAGAAAAAAAAAACCAAAAAACTTTTGTCTGCTTCAGCCACTAGAATGTGGCCATGTTGAGGTACTTCCTTTAAGGGTTTAGTCAAACAAGTGGACCATGGTACTTATGTTTTAAGCTGAACTCTTTTGCTGAACTGCTTAATTATGGAGATACAAACAAACTGACACTGATTGTTATATCGTGTGGTTGGAGGACAAACAAGGACACACACACACATATATATGCACACAAGTACACAGTTTCTGTCTGCCACCAAATCCACTCACAAGGCTTTGGTTAGCCTGAGGCTGTAGTAGAAGTCGCCCAAAGTGCCATGCAGTGGGATTGAACCCGAAATCATGTGCTTAGAAGGCAGAACGCTTTAATAATGGGAAGATTCTCACTTGTCATCTTTCAGATTTAGATAATCATGTTTAATTAGATTCAGAGCCTATGACTAATCTTAATCTGTAGTTTTCCTACAAAGTGGTTAATGATCTTTTTTCCTCTCATCTTACATTTATTGCCTCAAATTGAAGTCACCATCATCGATTAATGTCTGTTTTCCATGCTGGCATGGGTTGGATTATTTGACAGGAGCCACAGAGTTGCATCTTGCTTCTTCTTGGGCTTTGGCTTGGTTTCTACGGCTGGATGCTCCTCCTAATGCCACATATTGAGTGTGTTTTTTTTGTGCCACTGGCACTGGTGAAGCAGTCAGTTAGCTTGTAAGACAAAAAAACAAAAGGGGAAAAGGGAAAGTGCTCTTGACTAGGTGGGGGTTGTATTTTTAAGGGTGGAAAGGTAGCTTTATACTAGGGACAAGCAACAGTGTCCGTGGCTTAAGTTGGTTATGTTTGGGAATCCAACTGTAAAATCTTATGTCTGCTCTGACAGGACTCTACAGAGGATGTGCCTGAGAACTCTACTGCCATAACCATCCCAGGAATAATGGTTTGAGGGTTCTCAGCGTCCAGGGTGCGAGGGGATACACCAATGTTGCCTTGAAGCTCTGCACTTGTATGCATGTATGTTTTGCAATTAATACAAAAAAAAGAAAAAATACACACTTGAAAATCCTGTGCATTTGGTTAGGTGATCAATAAAGCATTTGAGCAATGGGTACTTTGCATGGATGTTCACATATTTTGCAAAGGAAGACAGTTTGCACACAATGTGAATTTCTGTGCACATCTACAGCAAAAAGTTAGATGAAGCATTGGGGTAGGAGACAAGGAAACTTTTGGTATCCTCCCTTGCTCACCTTATTTAACAAGTATGATACTCCAGAGGTTATTTTATGCTTCTTCACACATGTTCCCAGGAGGCTGGTGAATGCAGCTCCACCTATGTATAGTTTTTTTCATCATCATCATCATAATATAAAAGGACTGTAAATACCACAAAAAAAAAAAGCTTAGCTTTTTCTCTCTCCTTTTACTTAAAACTAAGTAGTATAAGGCATCTAGTTTAGGCTTACTACCATTTCTACCAACTTGATACCCTATATACAATTTCTTTTTTTTTTAAGCTGATACTTAAGAAATCACGGGTTACACATTTCCTGATCCTCAAGTAACATGAAACTATTTAACTTTTGAAGTTTCAGCTTCAAAATTTAATATGTGTGTGTGTGTTAAATGATATGTTTATCTATGTGTGTGTGTATGAGAAATGATGATATGTTTATCCATGTGTGTGTTTGTATAAACTTGTATTAAATCATTTTTTATTTATTAGTAAGCACATATGTTTGCTTAATTGTACACACACAAAGAACAATATTTAGAGAAGTCTTGTTCATAAGATGTATTCAGATTATCTCACTTGACTGTTATCGTAAAATATGTCTCATGCACACACACACACACACACGCGATTACTAAGACTTTACCAATTAGTTGTAAGTTCATGTTGAGTACTGAGAGTTTTGTTATTAATTCCAGGTTCGACACTTAAATCCTATATTTCTTTAACCCACTTAGCTACCAACAACAGGTACCAGATCATGTGAGGACAGTTACCTGTAAGATAGGTATTTTATTCTAGGGAGAGATTTATCCTATTCTCTCCGTTTTTGAACGTTATCCACATTCTACATTACCAAGGTACACTTATGTCAGGAATAGGTTATCTGTGACAGTAGCGTCCTGTCTTAGCAAATATTTACTTTTGTCTTCTAAGTCATGTTTCTGTACACAGCACCTTATTATGTCAACCTTCTTTTGCATCAGTGATAGTGATGTCTTATCAGAGTGGAGATCTATCTCCCATCCTCTGTTGTTTTTGTACTGAACACTGCCCTACATTACTGCATTTCATTTAGGTATTGAGATTAGGTACCTGATGACAAACCAGTATAGGAGCTTCCAAGTGGTCTCTCAACCTCTTACGAAGAGCAGACAGATCTCCTTTAAATCTCATTCTGCTGCCTTCTTCCTTTAGCATTTAAACTGACCATATCTGGCCCAAATATTTCTACCTGTTTTATGTTCAAACTGGTCATATCCAGCCTCTCACACTTAGCCTACAGTGTCATTATAAAAGTAAACAATCACATCATTGACATCTCAAGTTAATGCATGAGTAATTCAAAACAATGTGAATAATGAGCATTACATTTGACAGTGTAATCTGAATGCCAAAAATTTGACAAGTGCACATTTAGATAATGTACCGCTTGGTAGGCAATGCTTGAAAAAAAAAAAATAGGTGGTCATAGCTGAAATGCTTTTGATAATCCTTTCTACTAAAGACACAATGCCTGAAATTTGCCTGAAAGGCATAAGGCCTGAGGTCAATTACATTGACCACAGTGTTTCAGTGGTACTTAATTTATTGACCCTGAAAGGATGGTGAACTCAAAGCATAGCAACATCAAATACCGCTAAGCATTTTGTCAAGCCTGCTAATGTTTCTGCCACTTGCCGCTTTAGAAATGCTTTTGATAATGTTGTTTAACACCTGGTTAGTTCTGACCCAGCACTCATGACCAAGCAAAGCCATTCCACTTATGACCATCCATTTCCATTTTTTCTTCCAAGATTATATATCTAGAGACTGCATTATACACAGTATTTCTTTTTTAAGATAGCGGTATCTGGTTTTAGGAAGATATTTGTCTATTTCTAGCAGGTTGGTCAACCACATTGTGGAATCTCTTGTTAATTCATACAGTGTTCTGTACCAGATAATAATCCTTGCTTGCTTTTGTGTCCATTTCCCCCAAATTACTGTGAGTTATTAGTGAGGTATTGTTTTACAACTGGATGCTTCTTATCACTAACCTTTGCATGCTTTTTTAGTTGAAGGGTATCTTAATCTTCACATCTTTGAAGTCACAAAGCTAGTGCGTGATTTGCTGGCAGAAGTGGCTTAGTGATTTTTCAGAAAGGCACATATGTAAACACACACGCACACGCACACTCTCTCTCTCTTTCTCTCTCTCTATCTTTCTCTCTCTCTCTCTCTCTCTCTCTCTCTTTCTCTTCAGTTTCTGTCTCTCAAGTTCACTCCAATTGTTTAGGTTGGCCTGGAGTCATAACCGGATGCACTTGCCTAGGGTGCCATGTAATGTGACTAAATGTGAAACCATATGCCTGGGAAGCAAATTTCTTAACCACACATCCCTGCCTGTTCCAAATCCGTTGATATCAGTGCTTATTTAGTATCTATCTACTCCTTAGACTCGTGGAGGCACAATGGCCCAGTGGTTAGGGCATCGGACTTGTGGTCATAGGATCGCGGTTTCGATTCCCAGACCGGGTGTGTGAATGTTTATTGAGCGAAAACACCTAAAGCTCTGGCAGGGGATGGTGGTGAACCCTGCTGTACAACTTTCTCTCACTCTTACTTCCTGTTTCTGTTGTGCCTGTAATTCAAAGGGTTAGCCTTGTCACACAGTGTCACGCTGAATATCTCCCGAGAACTACGTTAAGGGCACACGTGTCTGTGGAGTGCTCAGCCACTTGCACGTTAATTTGATGAGCAGGCTGTTTGTTGATCGGTTCAACTGGAGCCCTGGACGTCGTAAGCGACGGAGTGCCAACAACAACAACTCCTTAAACTAGTAGTTAAATGTTTATGAGATAGGCTTCATGGGATGGTTGCTTTTAAATTTGTAACATTGACACAGTAACTCTTAACACCATTTATATAGTTTTGTGTTGTTATTTTAAATTTGTTTGGGTTGTAGTGTCATTAGAGTAACAGCCTAAATACACTGTTGTATTTAGTTTTATCCCCTCAGTGAGTCAAGTTCAAATTACTTTGGGGTAGACATGTATCTCCTTTATATTAAGACATCTGTTTTTGTTTCCCTATCATATTTTAGCCTCTCAATACTTAGTGTTAAACCTCCTCCCCTTCCCAAATACTCCTCTCATATTTAATTGTGGAGGGTTTTTTTTTCTTCTGTCTTGCAAATTACTTGGCAACCTCACTAGTGCTGGTGGCACAAAAATAACACCCAGTACGCACTGAAGTGGTTGACATTAGGAAAGGCATCTGGCTGTAGAAACCAAGACAGAACTGACATTGGAGCTTCACACAGCCCTGTGGCTCACCAGATCTTGTCAAACCATTTATCCCATGCCACCATGAGGAATGGACATTTAACAGATGATAATCAATCATAGCTGAATCAAGCAATTTCAAGCACTTGTAAAATTTTTGATGGGTAAA
The DNA here is from genome assembly GCF_046866305.1 of Octopus bimaculoides. NCBI lineage: Eukaryota > Metazoa > Mollusca > Cephalopoda > Octopoda > Octopodidae > Octopus > Octopus bimaculoides. The sequence continues at coordinate 35,670,937 of NC_142944.1, forward strand.
CAATTTTTTTTTTTGTTTTAAATGTGAAGTATCAAATGTAATTGATAATTGAAACATTAACCTGTTCTGTATCCGGTAATTAATAATAATAATAGAGAGAGAGAGAAAATTACACAAATAGGTATTAGCATGGCTATGTGGTTAAAAAGCTTGCTTTGCAACCATATGATTTCAGGTTCAGTTCCACTGTGTGACTCTTTGGACAAATGTTTTCTACTATAGTCCTGGACTAACCAATGTCTTATGAGTGAATTTGGTAGATAGGAACTGTGTGTGTGTGTGTCCACTGTTTGACAACTGGTGTCGGTTTGTTTATATTCAGCAAAAGAGACCGATAGAACAAATATCAAAATTAAAAATAACTTCTGGGGTGATTTGTTCAACTAAATCCTTCAAGGCAGTGCCCCAGTATGGCTGCTGTCCAATGACTGAAACAAGTGAAAGATAGATATTTTCAAGTATCTTTTATAACTGGTATATTTTATTATTCTTGTAAATTTGTTGCATATGCCGGCCATATCCATTTCAAATATTCTGCTGTTTTATGTTTAAACTAGCCAGATCCAGCCTCTTACACTTAACATACAATGTCATTCTAAAAATTGTAATCACATCATCAAAATCTCAAAGCTACAAGATAATGCATGATTAATTTAAAGCAATGTAAATAAATAAGCATCAAATTTGACAGAGTAATCTGAATGCTAAAGGGTTAAATTTATTTTGTGGAATTTTTTTTTTATCCAAGATTACTTGTTTTTAAATTTGTTTTCTGTATTAAGATACAATGTTTGAGAAGTTAGGCATAGGAGTGGCTGTGTGGTAAATAGCTTGCTTACCAACCACATGGTTCCGGGTTCAGTCCCACTGTGTGGCATCTTGGGCAAGTGTCTTCTACTATAGCCTCGGGCCGACCAAAGCCTTGTGAGTGGATTTCGTAGACGGAAACTGAAAGAAGCCCGTCGTATATATGTATATATATGTATGTGTGTGTATATGTTTGCGTGTCTGTGTTTGTCCCCCAACATCGCTTGACAACCAATGCTGGTGTGTTTACGTCCCCGTAACTTAGCGGTTCGGCAAAAGAGACTGATAGAATAAGTACTAGGCTTCCAAAGAATAAGTCCTAGGGTCGATTTGCTCGACTAAAGGCGGTGCTCCAGCATGGCCACAGTCAAATGACTGAAACAAGTAAAAGAGTAAAAAGAGTACTGACATGGTGATCATATTGTAGATAATTAAAATCTTGCTGTTTACAGCCAGTGACTGCCTGAAGATGCTCAAGGAGTTAAGAGTAAGATGGATGTTTTTGGCTGATTAAATGTAGATAGCTATAGGGAAGCACTAGGGGCACATGGCACAAATTAATTCCGAAACCCATTTTTCAGTGATGTTATAGTACTATTATAACCCTTTAGCATATAATGCAGTCATATCTGGCCCAAATATTTTAAGTGTTTTATGTTAAAATCAATCATACCCAACCTCTCATATCTACCCTACAATGTCATTCTAAAAATATACAAACACATTGAAATTTTGAAGCTACAAGATAATGTGATTAATTCAAAACAATGTGAATAAATAAGCAATCAATTTGACAAAGAAATCTGAATGCTAAGGGGTTAAACAGCAAAATAATGTTGGGTTTAACTGCAATAAACAAATTCCTTGGAAAAGAAGTAACACATGTTATTGCTAAAAATGTAGAGGATCAGCAATTGCTATTATTATCTTTTATTAGCACTCACTAGAGACTATAGTTTTGGATTCTCTTGTACTGCATTCCTAACAATAGACATCTGTTAATTCCCTTCCAGTGTTACTTCCCATCATCTAAATTTTTTAAATACAAAAATAGTAAGAAGACATTGAATATGCAAAGTATGAACTATGTATTGAAGCTATGCATTCATGAACTGTTGAGGAACCTAATTTGTTCATGAGCCAGTCAATTTGTTAGAAAATAAATGAAAGCTACAAAATCTTCAAATTAAACCTACCTTGAGGAAAAATGAACACATCTGATAAGGTTGTTCTAAATATGCAATACCCAAAGACAGGATGGTCATGGCTGGAACACCTTTGATTATATGAACATTTTTAGTCAAACCTATGATCAATTATGTTTGCCTGATTTCTGACTTGAAAATCATAGAAGGCATTTATTAATACCAACTTCCACAAGAAAACTATCTTTAGGAACATCCTTTGCAAAATACCAGCCTGGAACTAAAATGTTATTCCCAAAGTAAGTTCATAGCTTAAGTGAACATTTGCTTTCTAAGTTGCTACATTTTGATAATTGAATTATTGCTGCAATTGACCGGCAATCAATCAAGGAAAAACTGCTCTTTCGTGGAAGAAGAAAAAAAAAAAAAAGCCTAGGAATCACCTATATACAGCAACAGTGTATGAACACTGATCAATGACCTTATGAACAAAGTGGACATATGTTTATGGGTCTGCCTGGTGTATCACATTATGTGTAATAAATGCTGGGAACGTATGTCAGAAGCACCAGTTTCTAACTGCACTTAATCTCTATTATATGACACACTGATACAAATGGTTCATCTATTAATAATAATAATAATAATAAAAAAATCTGGAGAGATGTCATAACCAAGATATTATAGCCACCATCACAACCACAGTATGGAATCCTGGAGATTTTTGAATTTCTTGTTCTTATCAAACCAGTAAAACCCCACCATCAACAACAGACAAGAGCTGTGTGATATGTTAAATGTTCAATGTAATGCTACCTAATTTGCACACATCACAACTACCTATTTTACACATATGTGTATCATAATTAAGCTCATTCATTTTTCTCTTGATAAAGGGATTTTTAAGGCCTTAATTACATATAAGGAAGTGTTTTTTTTTTTTTTTACTTTAGAGTTTGTTTTCTCTCCTTTTCTCAACTTACTTTGTAGTAGCATTCTAAAACACTTTTAAATATGGTTATATATATATATATATATATATATATATATATATATATATATATATATATATATATATTCAATGACTCTGAAAAATATTTTTTCTGCTTAGCATTATACATAGCTTCATACATAGTTTTTCTGTCTCCCAAATTTTTCTCTGTTTCTCCTCTTCCTCCTCTTCCTCCTCCCCATCCTGCAAAAAGGAAAAGAGAAAAAAGAACCTATAACAAAAACAGATTACTGAAACTAGGCTAGTTTCTGGTGCTACTGCTGCTATTATTATTGTAATAACTTGAAAAGAAAAAAGGAAAAGCAACTGAAAACAGACTAATGTGACTTTTCATTCACTAAACTTTGTTCTTTTGGTGGAGTTTATTGTTTGTTTTTTTCCCCTCTTTTGTCTTTTACATCTTCCTTCTACCACTGACTGGCTCTGTACATCCCCCCCTGACCTCCCATTCCCCATCACACTAATTGCCCCAACCTCTTGGATAGGGTGGGATTCAGGGAACATAGTATGCCTTGCAGAATATTCTCCACTCCCCTCTCTCTTAAATACTATTGCTCTTTCTCTCCTACACACACACACATTTTAGGGTCAAATCTCTTGTAATCTTGCTAAGTTTCATTCACTTATCTTTTCCTCTTCTTCCCCTCCTTACACCTTCATTTAGTATATTCTCTCTCTCTCTCCATTATTTTCTTTTCTCCCTTCCTACTGTTAGGGAGACAACTAAATTGGGAAGGAATGAGGGGTAGGTAAGAGGGGAAGGGAGAATTGCTCCACTCCCACCCCACCCCACCCTTTACACACTGTCAATAATTTAAGAGGAAATATAAACCAGAGTTTCAGAAAAGTAGTGGTGGTCTGTATGTGGGTTGGTGGGTAGGGGAAATTAAGTTAATAACCTGCAAATCTGAAATGGTTTCATACTCTTATATCATGGTGAATATTTGAATTCCTATAATTTCAAGCAAATGTGAGGACCCCTCTTTCCTTATTTAGATTTGGGCACTATTTGTTGTAGAAGCAGCTGAGACACTTGGTCCCTAAATCCTTGACCAGAAAATCTCTCTCTCTCTTTCTTTCTCTCTCTCTCTCTCTCTCTCTCTCTCTCTCTCTCTTTCTCTCTCTTTCTCTCTCTCTCTCTCTCTCTCTCTCTCTCTCTCTCTCTCTTCACACATTTTGTTGAACAGCAGAATAGTCGAGATGGTATGTTTTCTTCTCTTACTCTTGTTTTTTGCAAATATCTTCAAAATGTCTTTCTAAAATGAAATTCTATTATGCAGCTGAGGAGTACATTTTCATTGTACATTCTGTGGTGTTCTCACTACATGAATAAATGGAGCTTGTACGAAACGTACGTACTGCTATAACCTATTGAATTTTTGTTGCTTAACTTCAAATTTTATTCACCAAATCTCTTGATTTTGTTTTTGGTTTTTTACCCTACCAAATTCTGGTGCCTCAAACATTTTAAGTACCACATTTAATCTTTTGATTAAATCTATATTATTATTCATTTTGTGAACAATAGCATTGTTAGTTATTGGTGTTCTAACTGAACAGATCCTGTTTCTCTGCATTATTTCTAATATTGCCAGTGACAAGGAAATGTCTTGGAGATGCAGTTAATACCACAAGGCATTTTCATTCAAATGCACTGTCACGGGTGCCTTATATGGCACTGGCATGTATGTCTGATATGTGGCACCGGCACATGTACTTTAGACGTGGCACTGGCATGGGTATCTTTTACATTGCACCGGCTCTGGTGCCTTTTATGTGACACCAGCATGGGTGCTTTCATGTGACACCAGCACCCATGAGCCTACATGACAGGATCCTCCCAGCTGAGGGAGGGAGGGAGGGAATGGTGGAACATGGCTGTAAAAACATATCTATATGTATGGATGGCTACGATTTTACTGGGCTTGACATGTCTTCTCAAGCACAGCGAATTGCTAGAAGTCTCAATCCCTTATCTCCTCTGTGAGGCCCAATGTCTGAAAATCCTCTTTCACCATTTCGTCCCACATCTTCCTGGGTCTACCACTTCTCCAGGTTCCCTCTACAATTAGACACAGCTGTCTTCATCCATATGCATCATTTAACCATACCAATGTAGTCTTCTCTCTTACACACTTCAACTGTTTTCTCTTTAATCCATTACTCACTGTCATTACCCATCCAGCAGAGCATGCTGGCTTCAGCTTCATTTCTTTCAAGCCTTTGCATGTCCTCTGTAGTCACTGCTCATATTTCACTGCCACATAGCATAGTTGTACATACACAGGCATCCTACAATCTGCCTTTCACTCTTCTAGCAAAGTTAGTAGTTCTTTGAACTTTGTCCAGCATGTTCTTATTCTAGCAACTATGCTTTCAGAGCTCCCTCTTCCACTGCTAATTTGGTTACCTAGGTAACATAAGCTATGTATTTCTAACGACACCCCCCCAACATTTGAGGAAGTCTATTCTTTGCACATCCTTAGTGTTCATTGTAACTGCACATCTACCACGCACGAAGACGTTCTCTGTTAACATTCCTGTGACACCACTGCTCCTCTTATGTCTTCATAGCATGCACTAGGTACATTGTATGGAGTTTTTGTCAACACCTATCCTACATATTAAACAGGGCTATCTACCTGAAGGGATTTGTGATTTGTCTGTTTTCCTACTTGCTAGAACTTTGGTCTTAGCTAAATTGACTCTAAGGCCCTTAGATTCCAGACCTTGCTTCCACACCTGAAATTTAGTACAGTAATTCTTATACCCTTTTCTTTCTATTCTCTTAACAATTCCACTTTGTCATTTTCTGTTAATCTGGTTATATTATGGATTGATATTATAAATTGATGAAGTGAGTGAGCTGGCAGAATCATTAAAAAGATTAAACAAAGTGCTTAGTGACATTTTTTCTGGCTCTTTACATGCTGAGTTCAAATCCTACTGAGATCATTTTTGCCTTTCATCCTTTTGGGATTGATAATATAAAATACCATTTAAGTACTGGAGTCAATGTAATCAACTTACCCCTTTCTCCCTAAAATTGACGATCTTGCGTCAAAAGTTGAAACCATGATATATTGATGTTGATTTCAGAATATCACCTCCACAAATAACTGCATCACATTTCATCTAAACCCATTCCTAATCAATTTTGCAACAGGAGTGGCAGTGTATCGGTGCAGGAGTGGCCGTGTGGTAAGACTCTTGCTTCCCAACCATATGGTTCTGGGTTTGCATGGCACCTTGGGCAAGTGTCTTCTACTATAGCCTCATGCCGACCAAATCCTTGAGTGGATTTGGTAGATGGAAACTGAAAGAAGCCTGTTGTGTATAT
>NC_142944.1:35682240-35697239 GCF_046866305.1 Octopus bimaculoides
AGTAGGGGTGGTCTCAAGCAAGTTGGCATCAAAAGGATTATTTCTCACAGCCCTTAAACCACCCCCACATACAGCTATAACCCACTCTCTGAGAAAATGCATTTTATAGGAGACTTCATTTACAGTATCTTGCGCTTTTTGGATTACATGTATGAATAAAACTGATTTGAAAACTGAAATTGAATTGAGATGTCTGTGACAGAAGAGAGAGAAAAAGAGAGAGAGAGAGAGAGAGAAGTTGATGCCAACTTGCTTGAGACCACCCCTACTTCTTTCATACAAACTTCCTGTTTTAAAGTGATCTAAATTAAAACATTCCATCAAAATTTCATGTTAATTTATGTTCTTAACACCAGTTTTAATGTATTTTTCTTTCTCCTAAATTCGTCATTGTTCTCAAAATTAATTCAAGCAAAGGCAGTATATTTTACCAGAAATATAACAAGAGGGTTAAAGTGAGTTAATCCTTTAGCATTCGGATTGTTCTGTCAAAGTTGTTATCCTATCTAAAAAATATTGCATTTCCACTGAGAAAATATTTCCATGTATGTGGTGGTGGTAGTAGTGGTTCGGTGGTGGATACACGGTATCTTTTCCGATGATATCAGGCTGAGAATATTCGAGAAAACTTATTATGCAAGAGCCTTCTCTTATATCATTGGTGGTAGTAGTAGGAGGGAGGTGGGACAATTCTTTTCTCTGTTGATGGATTGGTTAGAAAGTACAGTATAGTTGTTTGCCTTCCCCCCCCCCCTTGTTTCATGCTTGGTTAAGGTGTGAAAATTCATTAGCAATGTTATTAAGCCTCGGATCACCTGTGATACAAAAAACAAACCTTTTGAATCTCTTGTTAATCTGGCTCTGTGTATAATCTCAAGCGACTCTTGCAGCTATACAGATAAAGAACATTCTCCCTAATACCTGGAGGAGGCCATTTCACTGATGAGCTGGGAAACATTTGTAATATATTCAAGAATACTTTATTGTGTATCTTGGGTATGGTCTGGGAAAGATTTGGCCACTGGTTTTATTTGAATCCCATGAAATCTTTTTGAACTCAGAAAGTGGAAGATGTGGAATCTAAAATGCTTTTCCATCAACCTATATTTATAAAATAACATTCAAGCATCATTTTACCTTAGTTTTCCATGTGCCGTAGGTTGGATCCATGCATCTTCATGATAACAGGCAATCGCCGTGGACTTCAGGTCTAGATTTAGAAAATTCCATTTTGTTTCCTCTTTACATCACTTATAAATGGTGTGTAGTCAAGGAGTTTGATTCCCAACCACGTTTTCATGTTCAGTTCCACTGTGTTACATCTTGGATAAATATAATTTATTATATCCCTAGCCAACCAGAGCCTTGTGAGTGAATTTCATAGATGGAAACTGAAAGAAGCCTGTTGTATGTGTATGTTTGACCCTTTGTTTTGACATGGTGTGATAATTGTGAATGTGGTTGTCATACATGGAATGTCACTCATTTCCAACATTCTATGAAAACGTTTGGTCATGTGAAAATATTGACTTGCTGGGAAACGAGTGAAGGTTAGTGACAGTGGCATCTGGTTATAGAAAATTTGACTCATGCAAAAATGGACAAGAGGATGTGAAACAGTGATGATGCTATATATAAGTGGGTGTGTTTGTTGCGATTGTAATGTCATTTATTTCCGATATTCTGTGAAAACTTGTCCAGCTATAGGGAAATGTTTATTACCTTATTTGAGGGTTGGTGACAGGAAGGGCATCCAGCTGCAGAAAATTTGCCTGTCCATCCATCCAATGCCGGTATAGAAAATGTTAAAATGGTAATGATGACTTAACACTATTGCTTTACAATAATGGTCAACCACAATCATTGCCATGATAATGTTTTTCTGAAGATTTTTAATTAAGATTGTTTTTGCTATCTCAAGTAGAATATTTATCAAATTCACTCCCACCCTACTCTCTCTCTCTCTCTCTCTCTCTCTCTCTCTCTTTTTCTCTCTCTTCTGTCACAGACATCTCAATTCAATTTCAGTTTTCAAATCAGTTTTATTCATACATGTAATCCAAAAAGCGCAAGATACTGTAAATGAAGTCTCCTATAAAATGCATTTTCTCAGAGAGTGGGTTATGGCTGTATGTGGGGGTGGTTTAAGGGCTGTGAGAAATAATCCTTTTGATGCCAACTTGCTTGAGACCACCCCTACTTCTTTCATACAAACTTCCTGTTTTAAAGTGATCTAAATTAAAACATTCCATCAAAATTTCATGTTAATTTATGTTCTTAACACCAGTTTTAATGTATTTTTCTTTCTCCTAAATTTGTCATTGTTCTCAAAATTAATTCAAGCAAAGGCAGTATATTTTACCAGAAATATAACAAGAGGGTTAAAGTGAGTTAATCCTTTAGCATTCGGATTGTTCTGTCAAATGACTGCTTATTCACATTGCTTTGAACTAATCATGTGTTATCTCATAGTCTTGAGTTAATGTGGTGATTGTTTATTTTTAGAATGTCATTGTAAGGTAAATGTAAGAGGCTGAATCTAGCCATTTTAACCTTTTAGTGTTTAAACCGGCTATATCCGGCCCAAATATTCTACTCATTTTATGCTCAAACTGGCCAGAACCAGTATGTCACACCTACCCTGCAATGTCGTTCTAAAAATAAGCAATTACATCTTTAAACTCTTGAAGCTACAAGATAATACCAGATTAATTTTAAAAAATGTAAATGAATAAAGATTACTTTTGATATATTAATTTGAACGCTAAAGGGTTAAATGCTGATGGGTTGAACTAAAAACTTTCATAGAAATTTCATGTTATTTGCTAAACTCTGCTTAATAATGACAGTTATTTTACTCCATTCTTCATTGAAATGCAGAGTGTATTTCAACTGAAATATAACAAAAGGGTTAAAGAAATCTAAATTTAAGCCTTCCATCAGAATTTCATGTTGAAATTGAAATGAAATAAACAAATTGCTGTCTCAGGTAAGACACTTGTCTACCATGATGGCCAAGAGAAACAAATTAAATGAATGCAAGCGTCATTTTGTTTTCTTGTTACTGCAGTGGGCCTGGTGCTCAAAAAAGGTTCACAATAGATTTTTGAAAATGAGACAATGCAAGATAAGTTTGAATACCATTGGATTATTATTATTATTAATAATAATAATAAAGAATAAAATGTTTTGAATGGTACAACAATGCACTATAATACAAACAATGGGCTATATACCTGTTGTAATTTAACCATCCATAGTCTGATAATATTTCAGAATAAAATTCCTTCCTGAGATATCCCTAGGAATCGATGGAGAATCCTTTCTACTAAAGGCACAAAGCCTGAAATTTATGGGGAGGGGACTAGTCAGTTACATCAACCCCAGTATTATACTGGTACTTACTTCATTGGCCCTGAAAGGATGAAAGGCAAAGTTGACCTTGGCAGAATTTGAACTAAGAACATTGAGACAGATGAAATGCCACTAGGCATTTTGCCTGGCATGCTAACGATTCTGTCAGATAATAATACTTTTGTAGATCCCAGAAGTTGGCAAAATTATAAAGATGACGACAAAAATATTTTTTTGTAATTAAAAAGATATGTATTGTTTGGATTTGTGATTGGTGAAGATAGAGCTGTTTTTAAGTGACTTATTTTTTAACACACCATGCCAAAGATTAGATAATTCAGTTGATGTAATTTGACTTATTAATGATACTTTTAGCATTATTTAGCACTAAACTTTTATCTACACTATATATCATAAAAGGAATTATATTTACTTTTACCAAGCTTGGTAAAAATTTAAGTGTTGGAACTAAAGTAAAACATCGAAGCCCAAAACTTTTCAAATTTTAATTGATCAAAGAGAGTAGTAGTACTTTGAGTCACTCTCTCTTTGTTCTAACTACTGTGTCCTCCTCACCCTCTCTCTTTTCTATCTCAGTCTGCTCTCTCTCATTTTTTCTGTTTTAGTCCTCTCTCTCTCTCTCTCTTTCTGTTCCAGTCCTCTCTCTCTCTTTTTTCTATCCCAGCCCCTCTCCCCTTTTCTCTTGCCCCAAATCTTGCTCTCTCTCTCTCTCTTCACCACTGTCTTACTCTGTTCATTTATTCTCTCTATTCCACACTCCCTCTCTCTCTGTCATTTTCTGTTACCTCTACATGTCTTGCCTTATCTACTTTTCTCTTCATTTCTCTTAGCACCCCCTCCACATCTGCTCTCTTATCACCCACTCTTACTCTCTCATACCTCTACTCACTCTTTCACTCACCCCCCCATTATCCCTTTTTGTTCTCTTGTTTTCTTAATCTGTTAAAAATTAACCAAAATAGTATCAATCCCACTGCAGGCTGAAAGTATTTAGTTCTTACTGCAGCAGTTAGGGAGCAGTTAATTTAAAGGAGAGAATTATGTTCTGTATTACATTGCATGGCATGTGTGCACTCTCTTTCTCTCTCTCTTTCTCTCTGTCTCTCTTTCTCTCTGTCTCTCTCTCTCTCTCTCTTACACACATACACAGAGGAAGGAGGGAGGTAACTGTAACAGAAGAAAGAGTGTGTGTGCATTAATGCATATGTGCATACAAATACACCAGATATGTGTAAAAGCAGCAGGTTCAATTTAGAGGTACGAGTGCAACAAAGAGGAGTTAGAGACAGGAAAAAAAAGAGAGGAAAAATAGTATTGTGGCATATTGAAGTGGGATTGTAAAGACTGAAAGAGACTAGACTCTCTCAAATATTTTAAGTCCCTATAAGTGACTATTGGTGGTGGTTGGTCACAGGTTAACTCCCATCAAGCAGTCTTGTGATTAAAGCATTTCTGCCATGACCATCTCTTCTTATTTTTAGACAATGTTATATTCCAAGCCTACATTGGCCAATGTCTGTGTCAACTTTTGTTTCTTGTTGAAGATGGTGAGCTATTTCTTGCATGTTGGCTGCTATTTCTTGCATGTTGAGTGACCACATAGAAGCTTTATTTATCTTTGTGTGTGCAAAATACAGTTTGTATTTGTGTCTCATTTAAAATATTGTCCTATGCAGTAACTTATATAGGTACAAGTATGAACCTTATCACTGCAGTCATTGTGTTGCACCCTCGAAAAATGCACATCGAGTTTGCATTAGTCTAAAATGACATCTTTGCACATGAATGATTAATACTAACTGTAGTACCATCTAGTTGTAAAAATATTAGACATGGTTGTGTGGTAAAAAACTTGCTTTCCAACCACTTGGTTCTGGGTTCAGTCCCACTGCGTAACACCTTAGATAAGTGTTTTCTTCTATAGCCTCGGGCCAACCAAAGCCTTGTGAGTGAATTTGGTAGATGGAAACTGAAAGAAGCCCATCATAGCAATCGATATAATTACGGTGCTTCACTGCGTATATACTGGCAAATTATATCGATTGCTATTTTCCAGTAAATATTGGTGCCTTGTTGTACCACTCTTCTGAATTTATATATATATATATATATATATATATATATATATATATATATATTGTTGTTCACTGCTCGAAATGAGGAGTAGATGGAAAGCCGACAACTGATGATGGGTCGTTCTTTATGTTACTTGTCCTGTTTTCCATTTGTTTCTCTCGTTTATGTATGTATGTATGTATGTATGTATGTATGTATTCAACTCTTTTGTTTTCATATGCCATGTTGTTATTGATTTGTGACGTCCTGTACCTATATATATATATATATATATATATATATATATATATATAAATTCAGAAGAGTGGTACAACAAGGCACCAATATTTACTGGAAAATAGCAATCGATATAATTTGCCAGTATATACGCAGTGAAGCTATACAATAGCACCGTAATTATATCGATTGCTATTTTCCAGTAAATATTGGTGCCTTGTTGTACCACTCTTCTGAATTTATATATATATATATATACCCTTATAGGGCTTTATTTTGCTGGAAATTAATACATACATATATATATATATATATATATATATATATATATATATGTGCTTGTGTCTTTGTGTTTGTCCCCCCCCCCCCATCACCGCTTGACAACCAGTGTTGGTGTGTTTATGTCCCTATATCCTAGTGGTTTGCCAAAAGAAACTGATAGAATAAGTACTAGGCTTTAAAAAAAGCCTTAGGATGGGTGTTTGATTAAAACCTTTCAAGTGCTCCAGCATAGCCACTGACTGAAACAAAAGAATTAAAGAATAACACCTTATTCTCTTTAACCCTAACTTTCTAACCCTATCCTAGATCCTTTATTATCTGCCCAAGACAACGTTAGTAATTTATCCAGGTGCTGGTGCCATGTAAAAAGCACGCAGTACACTCTGTAAAGTAGTTGATGTTTGGAAGGGCATCCAGCCATAGAAACCATGCCAGAACAGATGATAGAGCCTAGTGTGGCCCTTGGCCTAACCAGGTCCTGTCAAACTGCCTAAGCCATGCCAGTAGAGAAAATGGAAGTTAAATGATGATGAGGATGACTGGTTGTTCTAGGTTACCAATTTAACACTTGCCTTGGTTCCATGTTTGTATTCTACCAATACTGCTCTTTAGTCCTTTTCTAATGATATGAGACCAATACTTGTGTTATCAAACAGCATAAAATCAGGTTAAGGCCCTGAATTATTGACCTATTGTAAAAACTTTTACACTGTATACACTATTTAGAAAACAATATTAATCTAGTTATAGAAGAACCACACCTATTTCACAGTTGCTTAGTCAACCTTATAAATGGTATATATTCTTATAAATTTAATGTTCTCGCAATTTATAAATATCATTTTTAATAATCGCATCATTATGAGATTGGTTGGGAGAAAGAAAGGAAGAAAGTTCACAATATTTGGGGTAAAATAACTTCATATTTACATTAGTGTCACCAGAAATGTTATTAAATTGTGTGTACTATTTGTTATATGATTAAGTACACATAACTAGAATTAATGTTTTCATGTATATATTCAACTATAAATTTGTTGTCTGTTTTCTGTGATGGCATGAGATGGACGGGTTATTCTAGGAGTGAGCTTGTGGGGACAACATTGTTCTCGTTTCATTTTCAGCATGGTTTGTTTTATAGCTAGCTGTCCTTCTTGTCACCAACCACTTTACAAGCACAGGGTGCATTTTATTAGGCCATTGACACCAAAGGATGTCCGATATGAGAATTAGAATTTCTTTTCCAAATGAGGTAGGGAAACCTTACTACAAAATGGGGGGTGGGTAACAGTGGTAATTCAAAATTGCTCTCTTGACCTGACCATCACATGTCCTTATATATCACAAGGTTCAATGTGCTCTCAGTGTCCTCTTTTTTTTGACCTCTTTCATTTGTACCCCAATTTTTTAACTGTTATCTTTCCACTGTGTTGCTCTCTGACTAGTTTCTTCATTTTCCTTGATTACTGCTTGACTATTGCATAGACCTACCTTTTGTGAACCTTCCAATGTGTCTGACCAATGGAATTTGTGCTTCCAGTATTCCAGGATCATGTCGTTTATGCCACTCTGTTCTAGAATTACTTTGCTGAATGATACTGACCTCTCTGGGATTTGAGCTCAGGACATAGTGAACCATAATTAGATACCCTATATTAATAATAATGCTGGTTTCTAATTTAAGCACAAGGCCAACAGTTCTTAAGAGTGGTGGGGTACTTAGTACCATTGACCCTCTAATTCATGACTGGTACTTTTTTTTACCATTGAGGAATGAAAGGTAAAGTACACTAATAATAATAATAATAATAATAATAATAATGGTTTCAAATTTTGACACAAGGCCAGCAATTTTAGGGAAAGGAGCAAGTCACTTTCATTGACCCTTGGTACTTATATTATTGACCCTGAAAGGATGAAAGTCAAAGTTGACCTTGGCAGTATTTGAACTCAGAACGTAATGTCAGATGAAATGCTGCTAAGTATTTTTCCAGCATGGTAGCAATTCTGCCTGCTTACCATCTTAATGATAACAATAATCTCTGTATAATGTTGAGGATGATTTAATAGCTGATATAAATGTAGGTTAGTTGATTTCTCCAATCATGCTTTATATCATTCAGTAGAGGATGAGCAAGAGTTAACACAAGGGCTGCAAGATGAGAGCACATACTAAGCTTCATGGCATGCAATGAGTAAAGGAACACTGTGCACACAAAATACAAAAGTGAGAAAAAAAATCATAAACAGAGGAGAGAGAGTAAATTGCAGAATAGTTATGGGAGAAGTTATGCAGATGAGGAATTTCTTTTCATTTTATTTTAAAGAAACAAATATTTTTCTTTTGGAAATTAGTATTCATCTCATCATTTTTGAATAAGTACCAAGAAATTTGATTATAATTAATGCATTTATGACATAATTCCTAATATTACCCATGCTAGCAAGAGTTATAGTTCCAATGTTACCCTGTCATCTGATGGAGGAAAAACACTCTAGTCATAAATAATGGCCATAATAATCATAATTCTAAATTTGGCACAAAGCCAGCAATTTTTAGAGAAGGGAGGGGAGTTGATTAACCCCACCTTTTTGCCTAGTACTTTATCAACCATGATAGGATGGAAGGTAAAGCATTTGAACTCATAATGTCAAGAACTGGAAGAATATCACAAGGCATTTTATCTGACAAAATTAATTAACCACCACTCCTCCACATTTTATGCCCACTGGTTCATTTTAAAAATTGCTACAGTGGTTTAACTGTTGCAGATTCTTCAAACTGAGCCAACTAGCAGGAGACCTAAGGGGTAGGTAGACCATGAAAGAGATGGTTGGATCCAAAGTCTCAAATGGTTATGTTTGGGAATCCAGTTGGGAAGCCTAATGACTGTTGTTGGCGTTAGGAAGGGCATCCAACTGTAGAAACCTTGCCAGATCAGATTAGAACCTGGTGCAGCCTCCTGGCTTGCAAGTCCTCAATCAAACCGTCCAACCCATGCCAGCATGGAAAGCAGATGTTAAATGATGATGATGATGATATATAACGGGCTTCTTTCAATTAAGGCGGCGAGCTGGCTGAATCATTAGCACGCCTAGCAAAATACTTGGTGGTATTTCGTCTGTCTTTACATTCCGAGTTCAAATTCTGCCAAGGTTGACTTTGCCGTTCATCCTTTCGGGGTCAGTAAATTAAGCATCAGTTGCGTATTGGGGTGTTGATCTAATCAAATGACTCCTTCCCCCAAAATTTCAGGCCTTGTGCCTATAGCAGAAGGGATATATAATGAGCTTCTTTCAATTTTCATCTACCAAATTCACTCACAAGGCTTTGGTTAGTCCAAGGCTATAGCAGAGGATACTTGTCCAAGGTGCCACACAGTGGAACTGAATTCAGAACCATGTAGTTGGGGAAAAAAAACTTCTCACCACACAGCCATGTCTTTATATATGTTTATGTATATGCTCACGCACGCACGCACGCACTGTTATAGTGCCAAGGTTGGTCTGTGGCTCCAAGTTTCATAAATCTTGGCTAATCAGCAAAAATTTATGAAAGTAGTCAATACAAAAATAGAGCAATT
The DNA here is from genome assembly GCF_046866305.1 of Octopus bimaculoides. Lineage (NCBI taxonomy): Eukaryota > Metazoa > Mollusca > Cephalopoda > Octopoda > Octopodidae > Octopus > Octopus bimaculoides. The sequence continues at coordinate 35,691,774 of NC_142944.1, forward strand.
ATTACAGTACTGAAATAATTCTGTGGCCGCTGTAATGTAAATCTGTGCTGATTGGAATTGCCAGAGCCTTGGTAATTAAGCAAAAATTTGCAAAGTTTAACACTAATAATTATTCTGTTTGTATATTGAGTACTTTCGGGACTTCAAGCATATGTACATTTACACACACACACACACACACACACATGCACATAGGTATGTAGGCACACTGATCCACATATAAACCACATACACATCCATATGATAATCAAGTACAAAGCTTAATTTGTAACAAGTGGCACGATGTCGAGAGTTCCAGTTGGTCCGATCAACGGAACAGCCTGCTTGTGAAATTAACGTGCAAGTGGCTGAGCACTCCACAGACACGTGTACCCTTAACGTAGTTCTCGGGGATAATCAGCGTGACACAGTGTGACAAGGCTGACCCTTTGAATTACAGGCACAACAGAAACAGGAAGTAAGAGTGAGAGAAAGTTGTGGTGAAAGAGTACAGCAGGGTTGGCCACCATCCCCTGCCGGAGCCTTGTGGAACTTTAGGTGTTTTCGCTCAAGAAACACTCACAATGCCCGGTCTGGGAATCGAAACCGCGATCCTATGACCGCGAGTCCGCTGCCCTAACCACTGGGCCATTGTGCCTCCACAATTTGTAACAAAGAATGACTAATCTGTTGAACTGGGAAGATATGATGGTGTTAACTTCCCTGTCTGAAGCAATTAAATTTTGATTGGTGGTAGTTGAAGTAGTAGTAATAATGTAACAATAGTATTTGTAATAAATAATACAAAAACAAGCTTATTGATGCCTACTTTAAACAGAAATATTAGCAATTGTGGTGATATATTTCAAAGATGGCTCTCCCTCTTTAATGTACAAAAGAGTAACAGTAGTTCTATGGACATAAAACTTGTCTCATACCATTTCATGCTTTGAACCCTCAACCCCTGATGGAGGTGTAGGGTGGGGGGTACCACCGTTATATACATCACTTGGCCATGTTTTAGACTTGGCATAGACCATCACTCTCACAGTGATAGGTTCTGCCTATAATATGATTTTATCTTTGTAGGTGCAGGAGTGGCTGTGTGGTAAGTAGCTTGCTTACCAACCACATGGTTCCGGGTTCATTCCCATTGCGTGGCACCTTGAGCAAGTGTCTTCTACTATAGCCTCGGGCCAACCAAAGCCTTGTGAGTGGATTTGGTAGACAGAAACTGAAAGAAGCCTGTTGTATACATATATATATATATATATATATATATATGTGTGTGTGTATGTGTTTGTGTGCCTGTGTTTGTCCCCCCCAACATCGCTTGACAACTGATGCCGGTGTGTTTACGTACCCGTAACTTAGCGGCTCGGCAAAAGAGACCGATAGAATAAATACTAGGCTCACAAAGAATAAGTCCTGGGGTCGATTTGCTCGACTAAAAGCGGTGCTTCAGCATGGCCGCAGTCAAATGACTGAAACAAGTAAAAGAGTAATAGAGAGTAAAGAGTTATAGTGTGATTTCAAATATGTATTTCTACTTTGTTACAATAGACAGTATTAACAGCAGAAGTTTTAGGGACAAATATTCATACAACACATCAGTTGCAACAACAGCAGCAAGAGTTTTCTGGACAAACATATCGAAAAAGGTATTCATCCTTTTGAATCCAACCTTTTTGAGACCACTTCTGGTTTGTATAATACAAACTTCTTATTTTAATTTAGAACCTTCCAACAAAATTTATTGTTAATTTATGTTCCAAACATCAGTTTAATAACGACAAAGTTATCTTACTAAATTCTTCATCATTTCCAAAATTGAAACAAAAGCAGTGTAGTTTGACAGAAATATAATAACAGAAGGGTTAAACACATTCATTTCTCAAGACATGAACTTTAATAATTGCTTTTGCAGTTTTCCCAGATAAACTCTAAATTAGAATACATAAAAGTTTTCAATGGCTGTGTGCTTAAGAATTTCCCACGTGGTTTTGAGTTTAGTCTCACTGCAGCACTTTGGGCAAGTGTCTTCTTCTATAGACCCAGGCTGAATGATTCCTTGAGAGTGAATTTGGGAGATGGATATGTGTGGAAGCCTATCTGTCTGTCTTTCTGTGTTTGTGTTCTACTCTGCTTGACAACTGGCATTAGTTTGTTTAATTCCTGTGACTTAGTGGTTCAATTAAATAGGTGCAAAGAATAAGTACCAGACTTTGAAAAATTTTCTATTTGTACTAGGTTCATTGAATATTTGTAAGCTTCTTCATTGGCTCAACACACCATGTTGTAGTTGGTGAGACTCAGGTCAGCATTGGCCCAGTAGACCAATGATCAATGGCATCCCAGTCCGCTGACCAAACCATTCAATTTTTTTTCTCCTTGTTTTCTCCGTATTCTTTCTGTTGAAGAGCGTGGCTCGAAACGTTAAAGACTTTCTGTATTCCTAAGCGTCAGACTAATACATCCTTTTGTTGTTTACACCACCTGTCGTCGTCTGTTGTTGTTTTTTTCGTAAATTCTCCCATACATCTGAGACTACGTGACCTGTCTAGTTTAAGTAAATAGTGACGTGATTTATGAGCAACTTAGGTGTTATTTCTAACTGGTTGAGTGACTGTGTAGAGGCTTCTTTTGTTGTTTCTATGCAACCATTATTAATGATGGTAGTTGGAGGAGAGGAAAAAGAGTAACAGCTGCAGCAACAGTTTTTCGAGATATTTGTCTTACAGATGCCCCCCCCCCCGTCTCTCTATATCTCTTCTCTTCCTTCTCTGAAAACAAAAAAAAAATCCATACAAGAAACTTTTATACACTTTTATATCAAAATCAGTTGTGTATCAAAATTCATGCATGCACACGTATTTAATCATTTTGGTTAAGACTATGCTGGAAGATTGCTTTGTATGTGCATAAAAATAATACACAAAATGTACATAAAGTATGAGGGGGGGAGAAGTCCATTTACTTCCGCAACTCAAACTTCATAGGTAAAATATGATACAATGAGGTTCACGGAAAACAACACAGTTAAAATTTTTCGTAAGGAGTAGGTGTAGCGATGTGGTAAAAAATTTGCTTCCCAGCCACATTGTTCCAGGTTCAATCTCAATGCATAGCATTTTGGGTGTCATCTTGTATAGCCCCTGGTTGACAAAAGCCTTGTGAGTGGATCTGATAGACGATAACTCAAAGAAGCCCATGTGTGTGTGTGTTGTTTCCATGCATAGCCCTAAATACTGTGTAGTCCTAGCAAGAGGGTAAAACATTGTTTTAACCATCAGATCATTCTGGTTAGGTAAACATATATATGTGTGTGTGTATATATATATATATATATATGTATATATATGTAAAATTTAGATTTGTTTCGACCAAAGATTGGTCCAGGCCATGTCTAACTTAATAGCACCACCTGATAAGATTATCTAAATCCTTTTTACAGTCAAGTTTTGTCAATGGTCCATTCAAGTAGTGAGTTCTTATTGAGTGAGTTGTATCCAGGTATGGGTGGCTTGTCTGGTATTCTGTGAAGAAAGCTGTCTAGACTCCGTTTAAAGCTGATAGGATCCTTTCCCTCTTTATCTGTTTCGGGACAATGTTAAACAGGGCAGGGCCTGTTGAGGAAAAGAAATTATGCCGCAATGTACCTATACGTTGTGATTCTGAATTGGGCAGGAGACGTATGGCTTGTGGTCCCAGCCTTGGATGAACCTTGAATCTAATGTTCAGGTCGTTTGGGTAATGCTGGCGGTATATTTTCCACATCGTACAAATGATGTACTGCTCGTGGTGGTGCTGGAGAGAGTAGATCTTCAAGGCTTTAAGGTGGTTCCAGTAATCAAGATCTGTCATGCCTTCAATTCGTTTGATGAGTGCCCTCTGGGGTGATTCAATCCTCGAGATGTTTTGTTTTGTATGGGAAGACAACAAGGTGCAGCAGTATTTGAGGTGTGGCCATACAAAGGAGGAGGAAAGTGGAATGATGACACCTTGTTCTCTGGACCAGAAGGTTCTTAAGATCCAGGAGCTCATCGTACGAGCTATATTGACCTTATTGTTGATGTGGGCACTCCAATTGAGATTGTTGTCAACAATTACACCCAGATCTCTGATATTGTTGGATATGTATATACATATATATGTATGTGTATATATATATATATATATATACATATATATATATATATATATATGTGTGTATATGTATGTATATATGTATATCTGTATATGTATATATGTATATCTATATCTGTATATGTATATATGTATATCTATATATGTATATGTATATATATGTGTATATGTATATATATATATATATATGTGTGTATATATATATGTGTATATGTATATATATATATATATATGTGTGTATATATATATGTGTATATGTGTATATATATATGTGTATATGTATATATATATATATGTGTGTATATATGTTTATATGTATATATATATATATGTGTGTGTGTGTGTGTGTGTGTATATATGTATATGTATATATACATGTATCATCATCATCATCGTTTAACGTCCGCTTTCCATGCTAGCATGGGTTGGACGATTTGACTGAGGACTGGTGAACTGGATAGCTGCACCAGGTTCTAATCCGATCTGGCAGAGTTTCTACAGCTGGGTGCCTTTCCTAACGCCAACCAAGCTCAAAATGGTGTATTTTATGTGCCACCTGCACAGGAGCCAGTCCAGCGGCGCTGGCAACGACCTCACTGGAATGATTTTCTGACGTTCCACCGGCACAAGTGCCAGTAAAGTGACGCTGGTAACGATCACGCTCAAATGGTGCTATTTACGGGCCACTATCACGGAAGCCAGACAGCTGCTCTGGCAATGATCACGCTCGGACACTGCTGTTAGTGCTCCACCAGAAAAACACCAGAACATAAGTGGGCATAACAAAATGAGAAATATACAGAATAAAGAATTGCATACTGGTTTCGAACATTAACATTTTACTTACATGACAACATCCGTGTTTTCTTCAGCACATTCGTTCTAGAATCAATATAATTTGCAGAACTATACACGAATTGTCTTCATAAAATAAGACTTGCGTACAGTTCTACCGATTACATTGGAGTTATATATATATATATATATATATATATATATATATATATATATATATATATATATATATATATATATATATATATATATATATATATATATATATATATATATATATATATATATATATATATATATATATATATATATATATATATATATACTATATATATATATATATATTTGTATGTATATGTATATATATATATTTGTATGTATATGTATATATATATATATTTGTATGTATATGTATATATATATATATTTGTATGTATATGTATATATATATATATTTGTATGTATATGTATATATATATATATTTGTATGTATATGTATATATATATATATTTGTATGTATATGTATATATATATATATTTGTATG
>NC_142944.1:35697739-35700239 GCF_046866305.1 Octopus bimaculoides
TGCAGGTGTGCAACATCGCTGGGGTTCTGTATGTTCTGCGAGACTTTCGTATCGTCTGCGTAGATAGCGAGGGTGGCTATCCGGGCAGTTGAGGGCATATCTGAGAGGGCCACTATGAAAAGCAGTGGTCCCAAGGCAGTACCCTGTGGAACACCACTCACTATGTGTTTTCATTGAGGTGGCTCCATTGGCCACTACTACCTGACTTCTATCTTTCAGAAGTCGTTTAACCACTCTCCAAGTTTTCCAGCTATGCCGAGATCACGCAGTTTGTGACATATCATACCATGATCCACTTTGTCAAAAGCTTTTGTAAAATCAAGGTGTATTACGTCCACATTTGAGTTGTTGAGTAACTGCCTCAACACCCAGTCGTAATGTTGTAAGAGCTGGGTGAGGCAGCTCCTACAAGGAATGCGATTAGTTTCCCTCTGACTATCCGTTCCATGACTTTGCTGATGTATGAAGTGAGAGATATAGGCCTAGAGTTTTTGGCATCTGATCTGAATCCCCTTTTATGGAGTGTGCATATTATTCCCTCCTTCAGCTTGCTTGGCGGTCTTCAATTTGCAAGAAAGCTCTGGAAGAGAATCTGGAGGGGTTTTGCCAGAGCATGCTTACACGATTTAAAGAGGATTGCTGGGAAACCATCAGGACCAGCAGTTGAGTTTGCGTCCACCTTATCTATGGCTAGTAGTATGTCTTCTTCGCTAATGTCAATATATTCCATCGTAACTGCCTCGTTGGTTATAGGTGAGGTGGCAAAGAAATTCACTGGTTCGTTCACTTGTCTGTGTTCCAACGGGATGGTAAAGACACTTTTGAACTGGTCATTCAGTACTTCACTGATCCTGGTCGGACTATCTGTGAGGGAGCCATCCTTTTGGAAGAGGGGTCCTATCTTGCAGCGTACTAATGCTGTTTCTTTTGCGTAATGAAAGACCTTTGGGTTTGACTTAATGTTTTTTATAACCAGGCTTCTTTGTCTGCTCTTTCCCTCTGTCCGGCATTCGCCATAATAGATCGCTAGCCACTACACATTATTTTCTCTCCCTGTTTTCTTTCTGTGGAAGAGCGTAGGCTCGAAACGTTAAAGACTTTTTAACTTCCTAAGCGTTAAACTAATCTGTTTGTTGTCTAAACCACCTGCCTTCGTCTTTTTTTTTTTGTGAATTGTCCCTACACACGGATCAAAACAGTTTGATTCAAAGTCCTTGGTACTTCAATTTCCAAATCGTTTTCATTCATACACGTAACTCCCAATAAGTGTTGAATGCCCATCTTTCGTTTGTCCACCCATTCATGTGGTGTGTGTGTGTGTATGTGTGTGTGTGTGTGTGTGTGTGTGTGTGTGTGTGTGTGTGTGTGTGTGTGTGTGTACATGTATCTATATAATTATATTAATGGAGCAAGGGCGAAAACGACCTATCTCTAACATGTTTCAAAATGACAAGGCACTCAAATACTGACTACCTGATAAAGATCATTAACGTGATTTTATCTTTATATATATATATATATATATATATATATATATATATATGAGAGAGAGAGAGATAGAGAGAGAGAGAGAGAGTATAAGGATAAAATCACGTTAATGTTCTTTATCAGGTAGTCAGTATTTGAGTGCCTTGGCATTTTGAAGCATGTTGGAGATAGGTCGTTTTCGCCGTTACTCCCTTAATATAATTATATACGTACATGTAAATACACACACACCACATGAATGGGTGGACAAACGAAAGATGGGCATTCAACACACTTATTGGGAGTTACGTGTATGGATGAAAACGGTTTGAAACTTAAAGTACCAAGGACTTAATCAAACTGTTTTTATCATTATATATATATACCTAACTTTCAGAAGAAAGGCGTGCTCTTCCTAACCTTCATATTGTCTTTTTATTTATAAATCCAAAGCGACATGGCAACATAGGAAAAAAAGAAAAATCCGAAGTTACATGGCAACACACGAAACATTTATCAGGTAGACATCGTGTGTATATGTGTAATCTCTATAATGAGTAAGAATGAGGAAGGGGTGAGTAGAGAAAAAAAACAATAAATGCAATAGTTGATAACGTTACGCGAACTCTTGACAATAACGATGATGATATGGAGGAAAAATGTTATCGTTTGAATTATTCCCCCCCACCACCACTCTTCCCCAAAATGTTTGAATAATCGTGGGAAATAAAACAAATATACACTCGTGCTTATCATTCGAAGTTTTTAGGTCCACCGAAATAGTTGAACATTTTTGTGAATTGTGAGGGATAGGGGATGACCACATTGACCAAATGTAAAAGAAAAATTAAAATGAAACAACTTATTTTTATGTCTGTTATAAGTGAAATGCTTGGGGTTACTGAATCACAAGATTGAAATTCCAGTGTACGAAATAATAGCGTATGACTTCCAATGACCTCATATAATATCTATGTTGGTTGTAATCGGAAGGTAGATATAGATAGAATGATGGACAAACAGACGAAGGTAG
>NC_142944.1:35977739-35992739 GCF_046866305.1 Octopus bimaculoides
ATACATCAATATTATCACAAATACATATCAACAAACTACACAAACTGTTCACCATAAACAAATATGAACATTATTAAACATGATTATAATTGATTTTATATTTAGAAAATATTTCTATACCACATAGATCACTTTATCCTATGGAAAATAAGAGATTTTTACCACAAAAATATCTCAAAATCATTATGTCTTTCTAATTTTTCTCACCTTTTTTTAGATACAAATCTTACAAACCGATTTTTTCAGAGATAGTTCAAAGTTAAAAGCATGGTCATGATATTGCAATACTGTACTCAGTGATGGATCTACAATATTGGGGCCCTGAAACTTAAAATGTTATGGGGGTCCCCTTTACAACCAGTAACAGTAGGGTAACATCCAACAAGGGTCAAAGAATTTTCGTGCCCTTGCAAGGAACTCCAGCTTTAGGCTCTGATAGTCCAAATGGTGGAGTAGTGATGTGGGGTCCTTAAAAATGAGTCTGAAAGTGAGCCCTCTTTCCACCAGAAATGAAGTGTGAATAATCAACGATATCTTTGTCGATGTGGTTATTCCATGACAGATCACTACAAATATTTTCCAGGCTATACTTTATACTTTTAGAGTTATGGTGGTCGAAAATTAGGGAAGCGTTATATACATGCATGATGCATCATTAAGATACATATAAAAATTACAAAATACTCTTTTTTCTGTTTTTGTAGCAACAGTTTTGTCATATGACAGCTTCCTTGCAATGTCATTTTCTAGAGACAATATACATAAGGAATTTAAGTGCTCTTCAGTTATGGCAGACTGAAATTTATTCTTTATAAAGAAAAGCTTTGAGAAATTCTTTTCTGTTTCACAACTCATGATAAGCATTGCCAAGTATAGCTTATGTACAGTGTTAATATTAGGAGACACTTCAATTAATTGTTGCTCATAAATAAGCTGAAGAACTTCTGTGCATTGCATTTTAGATGCATTTTAGATTGCATTTTTTTCTGTGTTCTGGGATTTCCTAATATGTAAATACTTTTTGAACTGATAACACTCATTTATTAATTTGTGGTCAATATCCTCTTTGTAATGCGATATTATAAGTTTGATACTGTTCTCATCAAATTCTGAATTGCTCATTAATTCTGAGAAACACGAACCTTTTCACAATCTGCTCATATAGGTCCATCCTCTTGCTTAACTGGATTATCAAACAATCATAGACTTGATTTAGAACTTCTTTCCTAAATTTTTAAGCCCCTTTCAAAGGAGCCCCATCTCTTGTTCGATCTTCAAATTTCTTTGTAACAATGTGTTTAAAAACATCAGAATAATTTGAGGTGATAAATTCACATAAACCTTCTGCTACTGATTCATAGTGTGCAATCCTGTTGGCTGAATTTTCTCATAGTTCTTTAACAAATGAAAGCAAAGATGCTAGCAGAAGGTAACCTTCAAATGCATCAGATCCAAGGGTTTGGAGTTTCTTACTTGTTTTGTTAAAATGCTCCATAACTTCTCAAACAACTGTTAAAACAACATATTCCGATTTTACCAATTTGTGGTATAAATTTTTTGCATCTCACTTACATTCAGGCTTCTCTTCTGAGTCTTCAAAGAAATGTTTGAGAGTTTGTAAAATATCCCTATATCCATTTTTAATTGCCCAGACTGTTTCATAGTGTGCACACTATCTAGTTACACTTAAGCTCTTTAGAGAAAAGGCTAGATTGTCCTGTGTGTTCAAAATCTCCCATCTTCGAGGAGATTCATGAAAGAAAACATACAGCTGCTGCAAGATACCAAAATAGTCAACAGCTTCAGGTACAGTAGATACTGCTTTTATCAAACAAGGTTGAGTGAATGGCTTACACATGGTACATAGTCTGCATACCTGTTAATGTTTTTAGGAAGTGCTTGCAGCCCTTTTTCTGAGCCCTTCATGTTGGAAGCATTATTGTACAACTGACCACGGATATTTTCATGTGAAAGCTTATGCTCCCCCAGAAATTATTACTTTGTTGAATAAGGTCATGGATGAACGTTTTTCTACTGGCGAAATACTAAAAATCTCTCACAGGGTTTTCCATTATAACAGTATTGAGCCACAATTACCAGCTGGTCAACATGTGTCATGTCAGGTGTAGAATCAACAATAATTGAGTAGTATTTGATGTCTAGGTTGTTGGTCTGATTTACCATTTCATCTTTCACATATTTTCCCATGATTTCTATCAATTCTTCATCCACAGATTTGGATAGGCAAGTAATATTTACTTTTTCATTTTTACATTTCTCTAAATGTTCATGTAAAAATGGGTCACACTCCACAATATGGCCCCATGAAATTTCCATTGTTTGGGGAGCCTCACTTTTCCTCATGACCTCTAAATGCTAAAACCTTATAACTACTTAAAATTTAAAACTTTATAACTTTATAACTACTACAACTCTTGTTAGTACTTCAAAACATGCATGTTTTTTCTCTACTGCTCCACAAGTTGCTGATCCACTCACACACACACACACACACACACACACACACACACACATTCACACAAACACACACACACGCACACATGCACACATGCAAGCACATATGCACAAACAATTTGAATTTGAAACTGAGCGTTGTTTAATTTAATATACATTTATATACTTTCATTCAAAGTATATAGTAGTAGAGATCCATTTCCTCCAATCTTACCTGTTGGTTTTTCATGGTGTATTAGATAACCAGATATAACAGCATGCTCTTTAGTGATGGCATGTATGAGAAAAATATACTGACTGCGCACTGTTATTGAAGGTGAAAAATGTCGCAACTGGTTTGTGGTTGCCATGAAAAAAAAAAAAATTTTTTTTTTAAATGAAGCAAAGTTATGGGTGGCAAATCAGCAGGGAATTTATTAAGAGTTATGTCCCTTGTTCCCGAAGTTTTTGAGCTGACTAAGGCAGCAGATGTTTGATATGTGAATTATATTAGTGGTTAAGATACTGGTATGTGTGTAAGGTTAATATATATATATATATATATATATATATATATATATATATATATATATATAAAGGTTCTTTTGGGAGAGGTATTAGGCAAGTGCTCGAAACTTTTAGTCCGTGCTCGAGCACAGATGTGTATACGTATTCATCTATGTATGTTTTTGTTAAAGATTTTGCTGGGTTCTCAGAATGTGATGGAGGAAGAGCCAACGATAGAGAACTTAATCGTGGTGAGACCTCTCTTGTACTCTTGTACTTGTTTCAGTTATTTGACTGTGGCCATGCTGGAGCACCGCCTTTTAGTCGAGCAAATCGACTCCAGTATTTATTCTTTGTAAGCCTAGTACTTATTCTATCGGACTCTTTTGCCGAACTGCTAAGTTACGGGGATGTAAACACACCAGCATCGGTTGTCAAGCGATGTTGGGGGGACAAACATAGACACACAAACACACACACATACATATATATATATATATATATATATATATATATATATATATATATATATATATATATATATATATATATATACATATATACGACAGGCTTCTTTCAGTTTCCGTCTACCAAATCCACTCACAAGGCTTTGGTCGGCCCGAGGCAATAGTAGAAGACACTTGCCCAAGGTGCCACGCAGTGGGACTGAACCTGAAACCATGTGGTTGGTAAGCAAGCTACTTACCACACAGCCACTAAACCTCCTCTCATGCTGGATGGTGAGAATGTTTTAACATGATTGTTTTCCTGGCTGAACATAATCTACATTTTCTGCTACTCTTAAAATATGGCTTGCACTTCTCTCTCTAAGATTTTCCACTTTACTGGTTAGGCATGCATGCCTATCCAGGGCTATGGCATTTCATCTTACCTGGACATTGAAGGAAGACTTATAGTTGTTGAATCTCATCCCGAAAGGACTTTCTGTTGCACCTACATGTTTCTGCACATTTGTCTGCCCATTGGGGCACTTTAACATTACCTCTGCTTCATATACAATCTTCTCTGTAAAGTGGAAAATCTTAGTGAAGTTGCAAGCCATATTTTAATAGTAGCAGAAAATGTAGATTATGCTTAGCTAAGAAAACAATCATGTTAAAGCATTCTCACCATCCAGCATAATAGGAGGTTAATATTTTATTTACCGGTCCGACCATGATTATGAATACTAAGTCCTCTATCTGTAAAAGGACATGTACTGTTGACATGAGCACTTTGCCTCTGTCTCAGGTGTGGGCTTACAAACTGATATCATCTCTGCAGTAAGAGTACAGCAAAAAGAAACTCTTCAAATTTGCCAACTAAACATTTTAACAATCCTATTCATATGGAGAAAGTGTTTATCCACTAAGCTAAGGAATATCTTACACCCACAAGTTTTTTATGCTTAGAGAGAAGTGAAGTGTAAACCACAACACTTTCAGGTGGTATTTTCTCTTGATGGAGTGTAAGCAACCCTACCTTAAAAACTGCTGGTAGCCAGAGCCTTGTAACATGGGGCAGCAGAGTCAAAAACCTGTTTACTTGAAAACTGGTTGGAGATTCTTTAACTGACACTGTTCACCAGGTTCCTAAATAACATACTTGATGACAGGAAGCTATGTTAATGTATGCCAGCCTCTCATTTAGCTACCTGAAGTGCCTACAGGTACCAGATTCCAAGTCCAAGGTCACATGGAACGAATCCAGCATCATGTTGGTTTCTATGATGATCATGGGACCAAGAATATACATGATGTCTAACTAATTATACCCTCTTGCGTGAAACTTATCAACCCATATGGTACTAACCACTCCTGGATGTATTTGCATGCATGTGGGGTAACTGTACATGTGGGTGAGTATGGAAGTATATGCTATGTACAGGCATATACATTGACACATGTATTCTTATATTTTATATTTTTACATTCTTACATTTTTACATATTTTATGTTTTCTTAAAACTATTTCTTTTATTTTGTTATGCATTTCAGCCATGCAGCTGCAGACATGCTGGAGCACCACTGTGACCATATCCAGATGCTGATCAACACCCACCCACACACCTTCACATAGTTAGGGACAGACTTTATACATTTCTTAACTGTTATATGATTTTTATGTATTTCTTAACAATTCATAATTTCATATTATATAAACTTATCTTTTAATTTTGTTTTCTTTTACTTGTTTCAGTCATCAAACTGTGGCCATGCTGGGGCACTGCCTCGAGGGATTTTAGTCAAATAAATTGACCTCAGTACTCTTTTACTCTTTTACTCTTTTACTTGTTTCAGTCATTTGACTGCGGCCATGCTGGAGCACCGCCTTTATAGTCGAGCAAATTGACCCCAGGACTTATTCTTTCTAAGCCTAGTACTTATTCTATCGGTCTCTTTTGCTGAGCTGCTAAGTTACGGGGACGTAAACACACCAGCATCGGTTGTCAAGCAATGCTAGGGGGACAAACACAGACACACAAACACACACACATATAGATATATATATATACATATATACGACAGGCTTCTTTCAGTTTCTGTCTACCAAATCCACTCACAAGGCTTTGGTCGGCCTGAGGCTATAGTAGAAGACACTTGCCCAAGGTGCCACACAGTGGGAATGAACTCGGAACCATGTGGTGGGTAAGCAAACTACTTAAGCAAGCTACTTACCACACAGCCACTCCTGCGTCTTATTTTTTTTTGAAGTTTGGTACTTATTCTATCAGTCTCTTTTGCTGAACCACTAAGTTATGGAGATATAAACATACTGACACTAGCTGTCAAATGATGGTGGTGAGACAAACACAGACACAAACACACACACATACATCCATGTATGCACGTGTATGCATACACACATGATGGGCTTCTTCCAGTTTTCATCTACCAAATCCACTGATAAGGATCTTGTCACCCAGGGTGCCATTCAGTGGAACTGAATTTGGAACCATGTGGATTGGAAGTAAGTGTCTTACTATACAGTGATACCTGCACCTAATTTGCAAATTTCAATCATTAATATTTTTATTTTCATTTCTATTTTTATCCTTCATCTTAACCATATCTGTTTTTCAATGTTTTTTCAACTTTTGCCAAGGTCAACTTTGCCTTTCATCCTTTTGGGGTCGATAAATTAAGTACCATTTGAACAGTTGATCTAATCAACTGGCCCCCACTCCCCCAAAATTTCGGGCCTTGTGCCTAGGGTAGAAAAGTATATTTTTTTCACTTTTACTATATCTTTGTATTTTATTTGTTTGGTATTTTTTGTTTTAATTTTTATTATCTTTAACCTTAGTTTTTGCTTTATTTATACTTACACTACTAGTTTGTAAATTTTAAAATTTTTGGTTTAAATTTTTGATTCAATTTTTTAAATTTTTCATTTTTAATTCATTTTAATCTTTAGTTTTAACATCCATTTACATTATTGTCTTTATTTTTATTTCATCTTTATTTTATATTTTTTCCTTTATTTTTTAATTTAAAAGAGCAACCAAAACTCACACGAAGTAAGCTCTAGACTGTAGGAAGGGTGAGGGATATTTTGATGCCCATCTCTGTCAAATAGTTGGTTACCAGGATGGAATTGTAAACTGGTACATTGTCCTGGTACAGGTGTTCTAAACCTTTGTGATGAAATCTCTTCCTGAATTCCCTCAAAACTTTAAGTGTGTCAGTCAGTCATCATGTTACTCTTGGCTTGACTGGGATGTTGTTCCACCATATGTCTAATTTGTAACTCTAAGCAGTTTTTTTTTCTGACAAAATTCCCAGTTGTCCTCTTAGCTACATTATGTAAATATTTCTCCTTACAGTTATATGTGTTAATTAAAAAATTTTTAAAGCAATTCCCAACTCTGGTATCTTTTAGTGTCTATAAAGTAATCCTTGCAAATAGTTTTGTCTCTCCTGAAAAACAAAGTAGACACTACTGTATTTTTTATGATTAATTTTTAGTCATGTTGGAAAACTGTGTAATTTGTGTTTACATTCTCTTGATCATCCAAGGATTTTTTTCCCTAAGTTACTTGTTAATGGCATACAGAGAAATTCTTTACAACAGAAATGCTATTGCAATGACTACAATCACAGGAAGTTCATAATCTGTTTGGAAAAAAAAAAGCAAAAAGTTTACAATGGGGAAGAAAAATACAGGTTTCATTTCAAAAACATTTACATTACAAATAGAGAAAAAACATTTAGCTACCTTATAAAATTTTAATTACAAACCATGTGAAAGAAATTAACTTTAAGATGGACTGATGTATGACTTGGATATCATCTTTGTTGGTATTCTGATTTTGTTCAAGTTTTCTACACAAGTGTAGTTTTGCATGCCAAAAATCAAAATGGTACACATTTTGGATACAAATTAATAAGAAGAAAGTTACACACTTATTAAAGAAATTTTAAATTTTAGCCAATTGGAAGCCTGCATTATTGACATACAAGAAATCAAGCTTGTCTTTTTCCATAGCTGCAGAATCTCACTTGCTATCTGATTCTTCTTTTCAGCCAAGCATTTGAACCAGTGCAAGATGTTTTTTTTGTCTCTTTTCAATACAATTACATTTTGAGAATTGGAAAAGTGAATTTTGGAAATTTGTGGGAGAATATAAAGATAGATGAAGTTGCAGTAAATTTTTCGAGCGAGATCGTTGCTAGTGCCCCTGGACTTGCTCTTGTGCGGGTGGCACATAAAATACACCATTTTGAGCATGGCCGTTGCCAGTACCGCCTGACTGGCCTCCGTAGAGAACGTTGCCAGTGCCCCTGGATTGGCTCTTGTGCGGGTGGCACATAAAATACACCATTTTGAGCATGGCCGTTGCCAGTACCGCCTGACTGGCCTTCGTGCGGGTGAAACGTAAAAACACCCACTACACTCTCTGAGTGGTTGGCATTAGGAAGGGCATCCAGCTGTAGAAACTCTGCCAAATCAGATTGGAGCCTGGTGTAGCCATCTGGTTTCACCAGTCCTCAGTCAAATCGTCCAACCCATGCTAGCATGGAAAGCGGACGTTAAACGATGATGATGATGATGATGATGATGATGATGATGATGATGAGAAGGGAGTAATCTTGAAGAAGATGCATCTCAGAAGACTTACTGTAAAAATGAAAGTAGTACATGGTTGCTTCTGTTGGTATTACAGCAGAAACTAAATGCTGCAAATGTGCAAATGGTTGGAAGGCAGCAATCTTCTTCTTAGAACTTTGGCTCTATTTCTTTATTCCGGGGTCAAGGATTTGACTACTGTCTGCTTTCATGTGTGAAGGAGTTGGGTAATAGAAATGGCACAGCTATTGATTACAATAACTACGTCTGTGAAATATATATGGAGGACCTACTTCACAAACCAATAAAATGAGGTAGTCCAGGAACAATTGTTAAAATTAATAAAACCATATTCTCAGAATGGAAATATAAATGAGTAAAGGTGCTACCTGAACGGTGGTGTGGGGTGGAAGTGTGTGTCATTAGACATGATGGGTATTTTTAAATGCTGTACTTTGTTTTAATCTTGACACATTGAAGGAATGCATTTGGGGTTTGATTCTGCCAGGAACCATCAAACACAATGACACATACCAATCATTCTTGCACATACCTGAGATACCAGAATACCAATTTCTGCACAGAATGGTGAACACAAACAACTTTTTTTTAGAAAAATGTCACCTCTCAATATATAAAATTTTTATGCATCCCCACAATGCTTTCTGGCATATGTACTATTTTTTCTTGTCTGAAACTACACCTGCAATCTTCTGTAAGGAGGTGGATGTAAAAAGCAGAATAAAATTGACATGACAGCCACTTGATAGTAGCAAACCATCTGTGCAGTACAGAGATAACTGCACAGCAGTATCCTGTTCACTATAGTTCTCTAAGCCACAGGAGAAAGATTTAAACCTGGTTGTCATAAATGGAAATTTTGTATGTGGATTGCCTAATTGTCATAGCTGAATATGACCAAGAAATTCTATGCTTGACTTAGAGAAAAGGAGTATCTATGAATTTCACATGCTGCACTCAGTGATGACTAAAAAGAAAGACTCTAAGGCAATATGCAGCATAACTGTTACCCACAAATGAATGTGTCTGGTACTAAATGCCATGCTTTGCTATACGTTTTAGATGCCTATGTAGTTTGCAAGTAGATCTAGATGCCTTGTCAGCCCTTTCACCCTTGGCCTTCAAGAACACTGAGAATGTAATAGCTGGAAGGAGAGGGAGATGCATCAATACTTGGCTGTGACTCATTTTCAGCTGAGTAGATTAGAGCAACACAATACGAAGTGTTAGCATTATCACATTAGTTCTTCTGGAGGATTAACTAACTCTTAACTGATGTACACTTCCTATTTGACCACAAGTGTTCCATCCATTGAATGTCACCCTTCTGGAATCAACTCCAGCTTTTGTTTGCATCTCTCTCATACGGTGACTGGAGATACCTGGTGTACACCACACACCACTCAGGAAGAGGACACTAGAAGTGTGGCACCACCAGATGAACCTTTCTATACCACGTTAGAGAACAGCTGAGTAATGGCTCTCTTTACGATTGCACAGCTGTTCAGCTGCTGGATCTATTGTGCAAATAGTCAACCCAACAGCTTTTATAAATTACTCTTATTTAAACTAGTCTGCTTCATAGACTAACCTGTGAATAATGGACAGATCACAACATTAACTTGCCTGTATCCCATTCTGAGAACTTTACTTCTTTCTTGAAGATAATTACAATCCACTTCACAGATCAATAGCCCTTACCAGTGCTCCTTCTGGCTCATGAGAGGCATATTTGCAAGCCAGATCCACAGAATATCTTGCAATCTCGGGATTCTTATGTCTCTCGGGTGGTGATCTACCTGTGACAATTCAGAATGAGATGTCGCATTGCACACATCTGAAACACGATTGAAATGGACAAGAATGTTTTTGCACTTCTTGCCCAGACACCAGCTCGAGTGGCACTTCAGCGAGTGGAGATGGCTACTCTCATTACAACATTTATTGCATAAAATATACTGCTTTTCGACTGTGTCTATGAAAC
This sequence comes from Octopus bimaculoides, assembly GCF_046866305.1. Classification (NCBI taxonomy): domain Eukaryota; kingdom Metazoa; phylum Mollusca; class Cephalopoda; order Octopoda; family Octopodidae; genus Octopus; species Octopus bimaculoides. The sequence continues at coordinate 35,987,776 of NC_142944.1, forward strand.
AAGGGTGTGCTCCAACTGGCAGCCTTCAAGAAGTGTTGTGAATACAGGGTGCAAAGCACAAGACACTCATAGAAGGTTTTCCTAGGCAGAACCACCTAACTCAACAAGTCAAGATCCACTTTGTCAAATCCAGGATCTTGAATCAAATAGTTGTGGAGATGCCTGATCTGAAGCACCAAGACATGCATCTTCCAATTGAGATGGACACAGTTCAAATTGTTCCTATGTATTGTAATTGTCAGAATTTAATCAGCATTTGGTAGGCTGGCAACCATAAGAGGGACAGGACCCTATCCAGTGTCTATCCTCGAGAATAATATCCTTTCGACTCGACCAGTAGCCATTGCACATTGAGATTGATCAGGGAACTCATACTAACCCCAACAGCTACTGGTTTATCAAAGCTAACCTACCTTATCAAAATATTAGAATTATCTATCATATGATTTTTAGTTTAGTATGCTCTTAGTCCATCTATAGTGGAGGTGCAATGGCCCAGTGGTTAGGACAGTGGACTCGCGGACATAGGATCGCGGTTTTGATTCCCAGACCGGGCGATGTGAGTGTTTATTGAGCGAAAACACTTAAAGCTCCAAGAGGCTCCGGTAGGGCATGGTGGCGAACCCTGCTGTACTCTTTCACCACAACTTTCTCTCACTCTTTCTTCCTGTTTCTGTTGTGCCTGTAATTCAAAAGGTCAGCCTTGTCACATTGTGTCGCGCTGAATATCCCCGAGAACTACGTTAAGGGTACACGTGTCTGTGGAGTGCTCAGCCACTTGCACGTTAATTTCAAGAGCAGGCTGTTCCGTTGATCGAATCAACTGGAACCCTCGACGTCGTAAGCGACGGAGTGCCAACAACAACCTAATCCATCTATGCTCACTAGGACCAATAGAGAATAATTGAACCTAGCAGGACAGACCGATAGTGAGCAAACATCTCAAAAAGTTTTTTAAAAACCAGAAGCCGACACTGCCTATCAAGTATAGTTTTATTTCTTTTACAAGTTTAAACTCTTTTTATTGTAATGTTCACCTGGAGGTATGGATCAATTTTGCCAACTTCCCTTACATACATTGATACTTTTGACAAGGGGTTGTACATCTTGAAGACCCACTCTGGATATGGATGCGAACCAAGTCAAGTGTTGCAAATCATAACAGACCCGGCTTTTTCAGGGCTGCCAAGAGCCCATAGGATGCTACCCAAGATGTGGCACTCTACAGGCATTATACCCATATCTCTGGACAAGCCTATTCTATGGATACAATCTTTTGTCAAGAAGAGAGAGCTTTTCCCAAGATTCAGGGAAAAGTTCTCTCTGGCTCTCATGCATTGCCGCTTCTTCACCTAGCCATCCACTTTGACAATGGACCAGCTATGTGTGAACCTCATCCCCACTGTTGGATGGGCATTCCCAAAGTACGGGTTTGAGAATATTTACCCAATCCTTGTTTGATGTAGGGCCGTCCACATTCTTTGAATGATCATGTCATATCTTTTCACCTGATGCATCCGGCGCATTTTATGGAATTTTTTGCCCACTTTATAGAACCAACTGACTCATGCTCAACCATCATCAGCATGGAACTCTTCTCCACTTTGGTCTTTGGATTTCTTTTTCGAATATTTGCTACTACTACTAATATTTGCACACGTGGTTGGCTTCGCTGGGCTTGCACCCGTGGTTTCTGTTTCTGTCTGTCTTTGCCTCTCCCTCTCTCTCCCTCCCCATATATATATATATATATTTTTAAGTACATGATTATAGAAATATAATCATAATTAAGGGTGGTTAGATGTAATGTATATGTGGGAAATGCATGTATATATTGGTATCTGTACAGAAAAATTTATTGTATGTATATGTATTTTTTGCTTATATATTATCTGTTTATTTTTACTGAGGAGTGCAAAGTAATTTTTATTACAGAGCATGAAATCTTAAAATATAGGATTATCTGAAATTTGTAAATTTTCTTGCTCATTACCTCGCATTTGGCCTTGGGTCATAATTAGAGAAAAAATTTAGAGTGGGTTGTAGGTATTTGACATCTACTTCTAGTGTATAGGCACTGACATTCATTCTAGTGCACTTAATTATAATTATATTTTTATAATTATGTACTTCAAAAGTATCTTTACCCATATAGGCGCATGAGTGGCTGTGTGGTAAGTAGCTTGCTTACTAACCACATGGTTCCGGGTTCAGTCCCACTGCGTGGCACCTTGGGCAAGTGTCTTCTACTATAGCCTCGGGCTGACCAAAGCCTTGTGAGTGGATTTGGTAGACAGAAACTGAAAGAAGCCCGTCATATATATGAATATATATGTATATATGTATGTGTGTGTATATGTTTGTGTTTTCATTCTGTTTGTAAACATCAAGAACTTTCTCTCTATTCTCGCGATTCTTAATTTACTAATGTTCTAAAGAAAGAAAAAAAAATTAATAAAAAACACATTTCTTCAATTTTCTCCAGACAGTAATTATTTCCAGCTTTAATAAAATGTCGAAATATTTGATTAATAAATCAATACTTGTGCCATCCTGACGATTTCTAATACGGCCACATAAGGCGTTTTTTTCCCCCCATATATTTAGAAGTAAAAATCTGGTAAATAAATAAAATGCTATGTTCTGTGTAGAAACTGCAGGAACTATACAGAGGTTTTGCAAGCTCTTCGGAATCCATCGCAATATCAGAAACCCTTTCATATTATTAGCAGTTATCTCAGATCACAAGTGTTTCGCCCCCTTAATTTGTGCGCATCGTTTGAGAGGGAACAGATGAAATTAATTAAAGTAAGGTAACTCTTGCAGAAAACAAAGAGTTGTTTCCCTTAGACTGATAGTAAAACAATTCTCGTAAACCTTTGGTGACAACTTTTAGTGGCTGCTCCAATCTTGCTGTATAGGCTGCAAAATTGGGTACCTCCGCCCGTAATGCGGAGGAGACAAAAGTCAACAAATACAAGGACCTGACCGGCCGCTATCAGTTTGTGCCGGTCGCCGTCGAGACGTCAAGTGTTCTCAGATCCCGCACGACCGATATCCTCTGCTAAATCGGGACAACGGCAGTCTGTCAGAGAAGCGAAGTGGAGTGGTTGCTGCAGCAAGTATCGCTGGCTATTCTCCGCTGCAACGCCATTACCGCGGGCTACGGCTGAGCATACAATTTCTTTTGTAGTATGTGGTCCAACGCCCCTCCCCTTCTGCTGCTTTACCCCACCCCGTTTTTCCTTTCTTTTCTTTTTTTATCGCTCTTTTCTGTTTCTTTGTATTTAAATGTGGAGGCGCAATAGCCCAGTGGTTAGGACAGCGGACTCGCGGTCATAGGATCGCGGTTTCGATTCCCAGACCGGGCGATGTGAGTGTTTATTGAGCGAAAACACTTAAAGCTCCACGAGGCTCCGGTAGGGCATGGTGGCGAACCCTGCTGTACTCTTTCACCACAACTTTCTCTCACTCTTTCTTCCTGTTTCTGTTGTGCCTGTAATTCAAAGGGTCAGCCTTGTCACATTGTGTCGCGCTGAATATCCCCGAGAACTACGTTAAGGGTACACGTGTCTGTGGAGTGCTCAGCCACTTGCACGTTAATTTCAAGAGCAGGCTGTTCCGTTGATCGAATCAACTGGAACCCTCGACGTCGTAAGCGACGGAGTGCCAACAACAACAACAACAACATTTAAATGTTATAATTTAAAATGTGATCTGTTGTATCCGACGTAAATGAAGCTTTTTTTGAATTTTAGATAAAACTTACTCAAGTCAACTTGGATTTTCATCGTTCAGTGGACAAGAAAATAAAGCCCAAGTCGTATTCTGGAGTCGACAGAATCAATTATGTCCCTCCCCATAGGTGGATGTCTTGTTCTTATGGTAGAAATCAGAATGTAGTTCAAAGAAACAGGGGGAATTGAAAAGACTGTCCTAGTAGATCCGATGATGATCTTCAGGTATGTCAATGGACAAAACTGAGACCATTGCAACGCACTACTCTGTGCTTCCCCACGTTGTTACAACTCGTCATTGTTTTATAATGTGTTACTCTGCGCAACAACGCGTGGCATCACGTCTGTGACGGCAGGTCGCAGTTTCCCTACGCGCCGCCAGACGCAAAATTCAAACACACACACACACACACACACACACACACACACAGACAGACAGACACACACACACACACTTACACACGCACACAAGCAAACGTGTGTTCATATATGCCTTTGCAGAATCCACGTAGTTTAGGGTTCAATCCCAACACACACACACACACAAACATACACACGCACGCACGCATGCACAAACACCCACACACAGACACACAAGCAAACATGCTGTCTCCATGTATGTTCATATATGCCTTTGTAGAATTAACGTAGAGTTTAGGGTTCAATTCCAACGCACCGCACCCTACAAACAAGTACAGGTACTCTCGTGCGCGTGTGTACTTCCGTTTACTTGAGCAAAGTAATCAAGGTAGTACTCAATATGTGTGATGAACTCTCCGCACAGTCTCCAAATATCTGCAGAATGCATTTGGTAGGCGGTAAGTTCCATTAAAGGACATCGCCGCAAGGTGCTGCATGGTAGAATTCAACGCTAATTTCATATGTTGTCTTGTGTGTGTGTGTGTGTGTGTGTGTGTGTGTGTGTGTGTGTGTGTGTGTGTGTGTGTGTGTGAGAGAGAGAGAGAGAGAGAGAGAGAGAGAGAGAGAGAGAGAGAGAGAGAGAGAGAGAGAGAGTGCGCGCGCGTGCTTGTGTGTGTGTGTTTGTGTGTGCATGTGTATTGTGCGCGTGTGCATGTGTGTTATGTCTACGGCTCCTGCAAGAAATAAAAGAAGTAGTGATTAATACTTATGACAAACTTCCTTACAAATTCAGAATTCTTTCGCAGTACTCTTGGTATACCCTAAATTAAGAGACAACGTTCCAAGGTGCCGCGTGTTGGAATTGAA
>NC_142944.1:35995239-36010239 GCF_046866305.1 Octopus bimaculoides
TTTTTTTCACGCTAGCTACTTAAAAGAATTCATCCTATTATTGAATTTAAATATATATATATATAAAAACAAATAATAAATGAGTATATGCATATATACGTACAGGTATGTGCATACCTACGTCTACCTGTATCTATAGGTGCATATCTGGGTACAGGACATTGCAAACAAATCGTAGACAAGAAAATAATAATAACCAGAGTACAGAATACACAGAGGCCACACAGAGAACATTTTCCTTCATCAGCCACCCCCGCTTTAACACCGGCGTTTCGAAGATATATATAATATATATGATAAAAGAAAAATTAGAAAATAGATATTAATCAATTAATAATTATATTTATTAATTGCAAAAAATAGACATAATCCTTAATGAGGCTCATTTGGCCTTTAATTGAACTTTTATACACACACACACACACACATGTATGTATATATATATATATATATATATATATATATATATATACGTATACACACACACACGCACTTATGTATTGTGTATTGCATCTTCTGCTTGTTCTCGTCAACGGAAGTACACACAGAGTCAGTACAGACACTTTTTAGCGCTTATTCTGGAGACTGAATATGAGAAATGAAGTCGAACATTTTGGGCGCCTTCTGTCGCGATATCTTTTTTTTTTCTTTTTAGATTTTAAAAACATTTAAAAACATTCTCTTAGTCTTCCCGTATTTGATGCTGTCCCACAGTGTTTATGAAGATACACAGTAGCGATGGCTACAGCCTATCTATCACATCACCCTGTAACAAACAACGTTTGAGCCAGCAAGATGATGGACATGAAGCTGTCCCATGGGGATGAAAGTAGGAAAGAAGGAAATGGGGGAATGAAGAATGAAAGAAGTGATGGTGGTGGTGGTGGTGAGGGGGGGGGGCGATAAAGGAAGAAAGGAAGGGAGGAAAGAGGGAAGGAAGGAAATGAAGGACAGAGGAAATAAGGAAGACGTGAAAGAAGGATAGGAAAGAAGGAAGGAAGGCAAAAGGAATAAATGACGTGGGGAGGAAGGGTGGGAGGAGGAAAGGAAGAAAGTCTGGAAGGAAGAGAAGAAGGAACGATGGAAGTAAGCGAGAGAGAGAAATGGAGGATGGGAGGGAGGGAGGAAGGAAACAGATGGAGGGAAGGAAGGAAGGAAGGAAAAAGATGGAGGGAAGGAAGGAAGGAAAAAGATGGAGGAAAGGAAGGAAGGAAAAAGATGGAGGAAAGGAAAGAAGAAAGGAAGGAAGGAAGGAAAATGATGGAGGGAAGGAAAAGACTAAAAGAAGGAAAAAAGGCAGAAAGGGGAAAACTAAAAATGGAACGAAGGAAGAAAGATATGAAGGGCGGAAAAAAAGATGGAAGGAAGGAAGGAAGGAAAGAAGGAAGAGAGAAAAGAAGGAGAAGGGAAGAGAAGGGAGGGAGGGAAGGAAAGAAGAATGAATGAATGAATGAAGGAAGGAAGGAAGGAAGAAAGGACGGGAAATTGGAAAAGATAATTGAATGAATGGAAGGAAGATGGAAGTGATAAGAGAAGAAAGGTAGTAAGGAATGATGGAAGGAATGAAAGGCAAGAAGGAAGGGAGGGAGGAAGGAAGGAAAGGCAAGAAGGAAGGAAGGAAGGAAGGACACGAAATTAGAAAAGACGATTGAAGGAATGGGAGGAATGATGGCGGAAAGCAAAGCATGAAAGAAGGACAGATGAAAGGAAGAAAGAAAGAAAGAAAGAAAGAATGAAAATGTTGTGAAGCGGTCTTTTGACGACGGTTGTCGCTCTGAGAGATATTGTTATATTTCGAAGTCGTCGGTTCTATCTGGCACTGTTCGATCCCCAGTCGTACAGTGTTATTTTCCTCAACAGGTTGGATCGTTATAATGTCTACTCAGTATCACAGTTTAATTACTATATCAGCACAGACGCGACTATCAATACAGTCTACACGTACTCTTGACTCTCGACTCTTGACCTTCTTCCCTGTCGACCGGCTACTGGTCAGTTTATAATGGCTGCCTACTACCACTTTTTACCGGGAGGGGTGCTCAGCTTCACTATACAACATCTCTCCTTTTAATTTCTTTTATTTAGCAATCACTTCTTTTATTCACCCTATCTCCTCTATTTATTTATTTATTTTATATATACTCAATATCTTTTCTTCTTAGGGTCTACTTTTAGCAATTCAATGTTCTTCCTTTTCCTTGTACGTGTGGTTTCGACACTTTGTAACAGTGTTGGAACCTGAAAAGTGTCATATAGCCAATCCATCGGTATTTCTACTCTTGGTGGTTCCTTTTCTATGACTCTTTCTTTAAGCTGATTTCTATGTCTCTTTTCCATTCCATTTCTGCTTTTCACACTATACACCATTCTTCTAATGTATGTTACAATTTCTCTTTCTTCCCAGTATTGTTTGCCATTTTTGTACATTCTTACATATACCTTCTCACCGATTCTAAAGAATTTTGGCATGTCTTTACTAACACGTATTTTTTTCTTCATTAGTAACAGTTTATCGAATACTGACTTCACTTTTCTGGCAAACATTAATTCTGTTGGAGAACTTCCTTCTGGCACATTTGGGTTCGGAGTTACCCTGTATACCCTTAAGAATTGTTGGATCACGACCTCGTCCACTGCTTCATTATTAGCTTTCTTTAAAGTTCTCTTAAGTGTCCACAAACTGTTCGGCCTTTCCATTCGATCTAGGGTGACGCGGTGCTATAATCTTATGTTCTAACGTGAACATCTTGAGGAATCTTTTAAACTCACAAGATATAAACTGTGTTCTGTTATCAGAGACGATTATATCCGGTACACCAATTCTTGCGAATAGCTCGTGCAAAAAGTTTATTACCGCATATGAGGTTGGTCGTTTACACCTCGCGACCTCAAGCCATTTTGTGTAGCTGTCCACTATTATTAGGTAATAATATCCATTTACGGGGTCTGCAAAATCAATATGCAATCGTGACCATGGTATTTTCACTACCAGCCAAGGTTCACATTTTTTAGTAGGTATTTTCGCTGCCAGCGCTCATCCTCTGCAGCCTTTTACCAGGTTTTCAATTTCCTTGTCCATGCTTGACCAGTATACGAAACTTCGTATCAACGCTTTCATTCTAGATGTGTGGGTGTCCCATACAGAACTCTTTTAGCATTTTCGTCTGTAATATCTGTGGTATGACCACCCTCTGAGCGTCCATTAATACACCATCACATATAGAGTACACGCTCACGTTTTGGCAGTTCTTTGCATCAGCTCTCTTTATTTCCTTTTGTCGGCCACAGTTTTTCTTTTGTCTCATTAATAAATTTGTCATTTCTCGAATTTCTTTTTATTTCTTTCAAAGTTACTGGTAGTTCATGCATAATGTTCCACATCACTTTTTTTGTTTCATCGACCTCGTTCGATCATTTGACTGCTCCGTTAACACTATTGCAGAAAGCACTTATAGGTGTATCCTATAAATTAAATTTCTTCCATAAATTCATGGATTTTTTCAACACATAAACATTCAAGTTTTTGGTTCGACCTTTGAACATTATATTACAAACGCGTTCGCCTGTGAAATATAATTTTCTTCCCGTAACACCGTACGCTATTTTGTTTGGACTACATTATTTTGGTTTACTCATTTGTTCCCATGCTTTCTCATTTATGATTGTGATATCACTTCCCGTATCTAATTGCATTTTGACACTAGTGTTTTCAATCCTCACATTCACGAATTTTCTGTTTGTTGTCGTCTTAACTTTTCCTGCTGACAAACTATTTATTTTTCCTTGTTTGTTCCATTTTCCTATCATTCTTGTTTTACAGTACGATTTTATATGTCCTGTAAACTCGCAGCGAAAACATTTTGCATTTTTTATACGGATAATCTTTTTTCAGGTGCATCCCACCACATGCCATTCATGGGTCTACATCCCGATATTTTTTCTGTTTTTCCTGCAACACTTTATTTGCCTTCCGACTTTATTGCACTGGTCTTATGTTGAAACACTCTTTCCGTTGAATTTCTTCTGTGTTATACCTTAATTTTAGTATCCTGTCACATTCTTCCGACAGTTTCTGCACTGTCAAATCCAGGTTCATTTCCAGTTGTGATAGAATTTGCGTTCCGTTTTCTGCATCCCTTCTATCTGTCAATCCTTGTGCAAAAATCAAACACTTGAAGGAAAATGAATAAGCATATCCAGCTTAAATCTCTCACATCTCTGCCTTTGTAAGTAGTGAAGTCTTCATCTTCCTTCTTTTCTATGTTTAAACATTTCTATCTAGTATTAAACAATGAGCTCTTTTCACTAAACATTTGGCACAAAATGTCAGCTGTGTCGGTGAAGTTTATATCGGACGCTTTTTTTTTTTGGCAATATGAAGTTACTATACTTCTCATGCTCTGCTGTCGCTAGTTTTCCTAAAACTAGACGCGTTTTCATTTCGTCTGTCCAATCCTGACCTTTAAAAAAAAATTGTTGAAATCTTCGAAAGTAAGCCTCGAAGGTTACTCCTTCTTCGGGTCATATTTGAATTCGCTAATGGAATTTGCTACATAGTCAGATGAAAATGTATTCTCCGGTTTGGTTATCAACTTCTTTAGTTGTAACATTTGCTTCTGCAATCCTTGTTGCTCTCGTTGTTCCTTGAGTTGTTGTTACTGTTTTGCAGCTCAATTATTCCAACTAACAAGTCTTCCATATTTTACGATTTTCCTAAGTTTGTACAAGATTTTTGTTTCTTTTTTGTCATGGTATTTAATTCTCCACATGAATTAGTTTAAACTCTCCGTGTGAATGTTTTTTTTTCACTCCGCGGAAATTTCTTTTTCCACGTCGCCACTGTTGTAAAGCGGTCTTTTGCCACTGTTGTATCTGTCTTTTGACGACGGTTGTCGCTCTGACAGATATTGTTATATTTAAATAGAATGGTTCTATCTAGCACTGTATGACCCCCTGTCGTACAGTGTTATTATCATCAAAAGGCTGGATCGATATAACGTCCACTCAGTATCACAATATAATTACTATATCAGTACAGACACAACTATCAACACAGTCTACACGTCCTTTCGACCTTCTTCCCTGTCAACCGGCTACTGGTCTATTTATAATGGCTGGCTACTACCACTTTTTACCGGGAGGGGTGCACAGTTTCACTATGCAACAGAAAGGAAGGGAGAAAGAAAGAAAGAAAGGAGAATGAGATTTAAAGAAAAAGGAAGGATGGAAGAAAGGAAAGAATAACAAAAAGAGGACGGAAAGAAGGAAGAAAGAAGAAACTAGGACAGAGATAAAGACGGGAGCACACACACACACCCATATACACACAGAAAATGCTCGCTAATGGTGATCCAGGAGGTATTGGAGAGAGAGAGAAAGAGAGAGGGAGGGAGAGAGAGAGAGAGAGAGAGAGAGAGAGAGAGAGAGAGAGAGGGAGGGTGCTGGAGGACATAACCAGCTGGTTATTGAAGGGAAAGAGCTGGCTTATTGTCTGGAGATAAGAGGACAGTCATGGTTACGTGTTTCTGGCTCATTAGATGTGCCATCAGTACGACAATTGTCAGACCTTTTGCCTCTAGTAGCAAGTAGACCTAGACTTATATAAAACAGGTTAGAACACACTTATGGCCTAGGTAATTCGCATAGTTTAAACATAAATGATCTAAGAGAAATAACTCAACGTTATCCGTGGCATATATTTGGATATCATACACAAATACTGGTATGTTAAATACCATACAACAAAAATTTTGATTATTAAAATTATCTTCTCCTTCAGAGGATATATCAAAATAGGACAATTATGATCTGCTCCATTTGAGAAGGGGTGATAATCTCTAGAATCAAGAATTCTTCAAAGCTGATATGCTATTAAGGAAAAGGACAAGCTTATAGTCTTTTTGTGAAAGCTTATGACTCAGTGGTTAGAGTGTTGGAGTCACAATCATGAGGTATTGAGTTCGATTCCCGGACCGGGCTGTGTGCTGTGTCGTTGAGCAAGACACTTTATTTCATGTTGCTCCAGTTCACTCAGCTGTAGAAATGAGATACGACGTCACAGGTGCCAAGCTATATCGGCCCCTTTGCCTTTCCCTCGGATAACAACGCTAGCGTGGCGAGGAGAGGCTGGTATGCATGGGCAACTGCTGGTCTTCCATAAACTGTCTTGCCCAGACTTGTGCCTCGGAATATAACTTTCTAGGTGCAAATTCCATGGTCATTCATGGCCGAAAGGGTCTTTACCCTTTAGTCCGTAGATAATAGGACAGTTATGGACACGTGGTTCTGGCTCAATTGTCGCCCGAAGCAGGGATGGTTTTAATAAATCAAGAATTTGTTATACGGTATTTGTCACATCTGTATTTGTCTGTGTTATTCAAATACATGCCACTGACCACTTCGAGTTATTTGTCTTAGATCATTTATATTTAAATTATGTAAATTTCCGAGGTCATAAATACTTTCTACTTTTTTTATTTTTAATATACGCGCAGGCGTGGCTGTGTGGTACCTCTACTAAGTATAGATGCAGATGTGTTACATAAGTTTTAATTTTGTGGATCTGATCAAAGACTTTGCAATTTAAAAGAGTAAGAGGGAACTTTCAAATATAAATAAAGTGTAGGTATACAAAAATAAATACTATTTTCCCTCTTATTGTTTTGTGTCTTTTTTAAAAATAATTTTTTTTCGTGATTTGTTATTGTTTATATTTTGAATTACATAATCTTTTAAGTGCTTAATCCGGCCCTGGGTCTGGGTAATATTGGATCTGTGGGGTTCCTTGATTGGTCCTAGCTGGAGTTCTTCTTGTATCAGGAAAATAGCGTCTTTTTCTTTTATCAAACACTTTACTATGTGTACTTTTATCGCATTTCACAGTATTTTACATTTCTTTTCTCCACATCCTTTACATAAATTCCAACACATCTATGTCCCTATGACTAATAAAAGAAATTATTATCATCATCATCGTCATCATCATTATTATTATTATTATTATTATTATTATTATTATTATTATTATTATTATTATTATTATAAAGGCGACGAGCTGGTAAAATCGTTAGCATGCCGAGCGAAACGCTTACCGGCATTTCGTCCGTCGCAACATTCTGAGTTAAAATTCCGCCTAGGTCAGCTTTGCCTTTCATCCTTTCGGGATCGATAAAATAAGTACCAGTTGATGTAATTCAGTTATTGCATCTGTAACAGAAGAAAGGATTATTATTATTATTATTATTATTATTATTGTTATTATTATTATTATTATTATTATTATTATTATTATTATTATTATTATTATTATTATTAGTCAAGACGAAGTGTGCGATTCGATTGTATAGATGTTTTATTCGTTGAACAATATTTCTCAAGTTCAAAACAAAAGGTGATTAAAAATTCAAAATTTCAGAAATCTAAACGTAAATTATGAACAAGAGTAACCAGCGTCCATGCGTTGTTGGAATGACATCATCAGTTTTTTAACAAGCAGAAAGACAGACGTTCTGTCGAAATATTGTTCAACGAATAAAACATCTATACAATCGAATCGCACTCTTCGTCTTGACTATTTACCTTCGTGAAGAGTTCGTCAATCCTTTTTAAAAATATTATTATTATTATTATTATTATTATTATTATTATTATTATTATTATTATTTTATGTTTGACTTTTGTTTTGCATTTGTACAAGTTGGATCCAAGTCTCACCCAGAGACCTCAAGTGAGAACAAGTTAGAAGTTCATGTAGGTGTTATGCCTAGGGTACCATATATTTGGATTTGTACAGTTTTGTTCAAGTGAATGTTTAAGAAACCATAAGAAAATTATGTGTTTGCTTTAAAATTTGAGATCACATAGACAGTATTTTACGTAGGATATGGGCAGTTCCCATGAGCACTATCTTTTGAACTTCAGCCATTTTGGGGTTTCCTGGAATCTGATCTAGGTAGTAATCAGCCCGTTTCGCTGTCATTCCCAGGGCACCTATGACAATAGGTATTGTTTTCGTCTTCAGATTCCACATTTTGCTAATTTCTACTTCAAGATCTTTATATTTGCTCAGTTTTTGGTAGATCTTGAGAGATACGTTTATATCGATTGGGACAGTCATATCAATGAGGAGGCATGATTTTTGTCTGAAGTCTTTCAGTATGATGTCTGGCCTATTTGCGTCTATCTTTCTGTCAGTTTGAATGGTGAAGTTCCAGAGGAGTGCACTGAGGGTGGTTTGTGTTCCCACCAGTTTTTATCATGGGGCAAGTCCAGGTTTTTGCATATTACCCAGTGAATATATTGTGCAGCTCTATCATGCCTGTTGAGATACTCTGTAGGCGCAAGCAGACTGCACATGGAGACAACATGATCGATGGTCTCATTTTGTTGTTGGCATATACGACATAATGGGGAGCTGCCGTTCTTTAATATGTTGGCCTGGTAGTTCTTTGTAGGTAGGCATTGATCTTGGGCTGCTATGATAAACCCCTCTGTTTCTGATTTCAAGCCAGAGGCCATTAGCCATTGATGGGTAAGGGCTTTGTCAATATCTGCATTATTCGCTCTCTTTGGGTATTTGCCATTGAGAGGTTTTCCATGCCATTTTTCAGTCATAATATCTAAGGCAGCAATTTTAGCACGGGTTTTCAAGCGCTTAGCTTTTTCTGCAGGTGTTTCTAGTTCGTCTAATTCTTGAATTTGTTGCAATTGGAATTCACTTAGATATTCCTTTGCCTGTTTTGTTACTGAGTAAGATGCTTTCTTGCTTTCATGTTTTAAGACAAGTTTTAGCATCCAGTCCTCAGAATTTTTCAGATAGGTGTCTAGGCCAATTGTGGCTACCTTCATTGATAATGCCAGCTGTAGAAGTCCTCGGCCTCCCTCTCTTCTTCTTCTTCTTCTTCTTCTTCTTCTTCTTCTTCTTCTTCTTCTTCTTCTTCTTCTTCTTCTTCTTCTTCTTCTTCTTCTTCTTCTTCTTCTTCTTTAAAAAAAGACAAAAAAAAAATCAGATTGATTCGGCCCTATGCAAGTTTCATTGGGATTTCGCAACTTAAAGTTTCACAGGAATTTCACTCATCAAGCTCAGGCGATTCGAGCGTCTGGGTCTGAAGAGTTAGATAACTGTGAAGAGCCTTCGAAACTTTAAGTTGCATAGGACCGCATCAAACTATTTTTTTAGATAATATATATGTAACCTCTACCAAATGTATTGAGCGCCTTTTGTTTCCTTTGACTACTTACTCGAGTGTGTGTGTATATATATATATATATATAATTTAGAGAAAAAACCCCCACAATTATTGAATTCATCCATAAAAATCCACAATCACACATAGAAAAATTTAATAAGTAAATACACTAAAAAGACCTATAATAAAAACTCACAAAAAGTACAAAGTAATAAATATTAAAATATTTTAATATTTATTACTTTGTACTTTTTTGATTTTTTATTATAGGTCTTTTTAGTGTATTTACTTATTAAATTTTTCTATATGTGATTGTGGATTTTCATGGAGGAATTCAATAAATGTGGTTATTTTTTTCTCTAAATTATATATTTATATATTATGTATTGTGAAATTTAATTTAATTTTAATTTTGGTAAATTAAATTGAATTTTTCCCTGTAAATTTGGATTTTTATCCCTAATATTACTATCATTATTATATATATATATATATATAAATAATATATATATGCATATATATGTATATATATATATATATATATATATATATATATATATATATATATATATATATATATATATATATATATTGGGACGCCGCTTGGCTGTCCGGTTTGCGGAACACCTCCGAGACATCCGACTCGGCAATGACACCTCGGTCTCACGCCATTTCCGCTCTACCGGTCACTCTTTGCAACACCTGTCCGTGTTCGGATTGTTCTTGCACAGGGGCCATCCGGACTCCCGCTTGCACCGTGAACAGGGATTAATCTTCTCTCTTCGCTCCTTTGCCCCACATGGGCTCAACTCTCCTCCCTTCTTCATCTAACCTCCACCTCTTGCCTCTCTCCTCTTCACGCCTACTTCCTCCCACCAACTTCTCCTCTCTTTCTCCGACTCCTACTTCTCTTCACTTCTACTTCTCTTCACTCCTACTTCTCTTCACTCCTACTCTCTTTCTCTCTTCTCTCTTCTCTCTTCTCTCTTTTCTCTTCTCTCTTTTCTCTTCTCTCTTCTCTCTTTTCTCTTCTCTCTTTTCTCTCCGACCCACCCTCTCCTTCCACCTCCATCATCAACCCTCCCTCGTAAGCCCAAACTACCCCTACACATTCCAACCCCACCTTTCCTATCCTTCCCATCCCACCCCACCCCATCCCTTACACCCACTCCCACATACCCCACCTCTACCCCCACCCTCAGCCTAACCCAAACCCCACCCTCGCTTACCCCACTCTCGCCTTCCCCACCTCCCAACACCATCACACCACACCACTACACCATACCACACAACACACCACCACGCACACACCAACACTGACTAATTCCCAGCTCCACATTTTCACACCTACACATATACACACGCACACGTCAAGATCACCAGCCCTCTTTCACACGCACACACGAACTCTCTTACACACACGCACGTGCACCTTCATTTTGGGATCACTACTACTTTATTATCTCCCCTTCTTCCTAACTCTCCTGTGTGACCCTTCTGTCCGGCATTCGCCATGAAAGTCACTACACATTCTTTTTTCACTTCGTGTTTCTTTCTGCGGAAGAGCGTAGGCTCGAAACGTTAAAGACTTTTTCACAGTATTGAGCTCATATATTTTCGTATTGTTGGTGACATCCTGTACTCATATATGCATGTGTGTGTGTGTATATATATATATATATATATATATATACGGGAGAAAACAGTATAGAGTCGCATCAAAGAGATATAAATATATATATATATATATATAACCGATGTGTACTTGCATAGCAAGTGACCAGATCTGAGATCGTGTGCTGGAACGAAAGCAATTGCAGCGTGGAAGGTGTTTATAAGCCATTTAAAATAACACAGAAAAACCGTTAGATTCACTTCAACATTTAAATTTAATTTGTCTGTGCAGCACAGAATTTTGTCAGTGAACAGGTCGCGGTCTCAAAGCGACGAAAATATTTTGACAAATATTTGATAAATGTTGAAGTGAATCTAACGGTTTTTGTTTGTTATCTTAAATGGCTTATAAACACCTTCCACGCTGCAATTGTATATATATATATATATATATATATATATATATATATATATATATATATATATATATATATATATATATATATATATATATGTATATATATATATACACACATATATAAATCCCTGTTGATTCACCCAGATGCGATAAATTATACGACTCAATACAAATGCAGAGTATTCTTTAATATGTAACTGAAATGCTCATTTCATATTAAAAAAATTCAATCAGTGAATATTTCAAAAGAAAAGCAGACTCGGTTTACCAACCGAAGAAAGTAAATGAGTGTCTCTGTATACTGGAAATTGGTGCCTTTCCAATAAAGTATAATAAAGTATTATATATATATGTATACATATATATATATATATATATATATATATATATATATATATATATATATATATATATATATATATATAAAGGTTGCGGTGAATAAATTGTCGTCTAAATTACACAAAAATGAAAATAACACTGGCATTTCATTTGAACAGATATATTTACCAAAATTACATAAAAGTATCTTGAAATATGAAAGAGTGAATTTATTCAATAAAATCACCATTGGCTTCAACCACGGCCTCCAAACGACTTCGGGATCTCATGCAAGTCTTCTGGACGGTCTCCTTATTTAAGTTGGTCAATGCTGCCATAATCCTTGCCTTCAGTTCATCTTTGGTGTTACAAGGAGTTTTGTTTGTCCCTCTCTCAACTGCACCCCACACATAATAATCAAGGGGGTTGCGGTCTGGGGAGTTAGGTGGCCAGATGTTGTCTGACAGCCATAGCTGAGTTCTCCTGCTTGTGTGACATGGTACAGAGTCCTGTTGCCAGACAGGTTCTTTCAGCACCCCCCCTTGAACTAGGGTAGCACTAGCTCCTCCAGGTACTTGATGTAGGCCTCCGTGTTGAGTCTAAGGCTGTGTGGGAAGATGCATAAAGGCATAACGTCCCTATCACTAGTGATTACTTGAAACACCATGATGTTGACTGGATGTTTGATTTTTATCACTCTCGGTACATATCCTCAGGCTGACAGCCAAAAACTCTGAAATGTACGTATTGGAGCTTCCGGTACGAATGCCAAGCAGTACAGCATGTCGTTTCTAAATTTCTGGCAGAGTGAATTGCGTCATGGAGCTGGTTTTCTCGCAGACGGTGCCCAATTGACCCTACTATACTGTGTAGTCGACAAAATAAAAACAAACAATGCGCATGCGCAAAACGAAAAATATAAAATAGCGACAATTTACACAACACACCCTCTGTGTGTGTGTATATATATATATATATATATATATATATATATATATATATATATATATATATACACACGCACATACATTTATATATATGTGTGTGTGCGTGCGCGCGCACACACACACATTCATGTTTATATATACCTGGAACCTTCCCTACGTTGAATCTAGAATTTAAAGTGGACCGTGAAACTACACACCGAAAAACGTCCGTATGTGATTTTATATATACATGTATAGTTACATTGATGAATATACTGATCAGTTCATGTGCTTGTAAATGTAAGTGGTAGGACAAATCCGTATATACGTTAATACATCCGTGTACCAACATACTCTTGGTACACGGATTTGCTATTCTTGACCCTGACTTGGTGCCCTTATTATTAAAATACCTCGATTCAATTAGATGCTTAAAATAATTACACACACACACACACACACTAACACTCAGATATATATATATGTATACGTATATATATGTATATAATTATATATATATGTATATATGTACATATTTGTATATATATCAATATACATATCGATGTGTGTGTGTGTGTGTGTGTGTGTGTGTGTGTGTATGTACAGAAATATATATTATATATCAATATATATATATCGATATATATATATATATATATATATATATATATATATATATATATATATATATATATATATATATATATATAAGCAATGTTAATTCTCTAAATGAAGTATTAACAGTAACTGCACGATAAAGTGTAGTATATTGCCACTTAAGTGTGGCTGACCCCTAGGGGTGGATGTTACTGTTGCTTTTAGCCCCAGGAGGACATCTCCTCCAGCTGGCTTATCGACACACGACTGTGTCCTGTTTGCCAAGGGAGTTATCCCTCTCACCACGACCAGCAGCACGAACGTATCCGGATTTCAGGGTTATTTCCCTTCTTCGGCGTTCGACAGCTGATGACCTTGGTGAGAGAGAAAAACCTGGCAAAATCTTATATCTTCTTTTCCAGTGACATTCTTCACTGATATTGAAAAGGTGAAAACAAGCAATGTTAATTCTCTAAATGAAGTATTAACAGTAACTGCACGATAAAGTGTAGTATATTGCCACTTAAGTGTGGCTGACCCCTAGGGGTGGATGTTACTGTTGCTTTTAGCCCCAGGAGGACATCTCCTCCAGCTGGCTTATCGACACACGACTGTGTCCTGTTTGCCAAGGGAGTTATCCCTCTCACCACGACCAGCAGCACGAACGTATCCGGATTTCAGGGTTATTTCCCTTCTTCGGCGTTCGAACGCCGAAGAAGGGAAATAACCCTGAAATCCGGATACGTTCGTGCTGCTGGTCGTGGTGAGAGGGATAACTCCCTTGGCAAACAGGACACAGTCGTGTGTCGATAAGCCAGCTGGAGGAGATGTCCTCCTGGGGCTAAAAGCAACAGTAACATCCACCCCTAGGGGTCAGCCACACTTAAGTGGCAATATACTACACTTTATCGTGCAGTTACTGTTAATACTTCATTTAGAGAATTAACATTGCTTGTTTTCACCTTTTCAATATCAGTGAAGAATGTCACTGGAAAAGAAGATATAAGATTTTGCCAGGTTTTTCTCTCTCACCAAGGTCATCAGCTGTCGAACGCCGAAGAAGGGAAATAACCCTGAAATCCGGATACGTTCGTGCTGCTGGTCGTGGTGAGAGGGATAACTCCCTTGGCAAACAGGACACAGTCGTGTGTCGATAAGCCAGCTGGAGGAGATGTCCTCCTGGGGCTAAAAGCAACAGTAACATCCACCCCTAGGGGTCAGCCACACTTAAGTGGCAATATACTACACTTTATCGTGCAGTTACTGTTAATACTTCATTTAGAGAATTAACATTGCTTGTTTTCACCTTTTCAATATCAGTGAAGAATGTCACTGGAAAAGAAGATATAAGATTTTGCCAGGTTTTTCTCTCTCACCAAGGTCATCAGCTGTCGAACGCCGAAGAAGGGAAATAACCCTGAAATCCGGATACGTTCGTGCTGCTGGTCGTGGTGAGAGGGATAACTCCCTTGGCAAACAGGACACAGTCGTGTGTCGATAAGCCAGCTGGAGGAGATGTCCTCCTGGGGCTAAAAGCAACAGTAACATCCACCCCTAGGGGTCAGCCACACTTAAGTGGCAATATACTACACTTTATATATATATATATATATATATATATATATATATATGTATACATACATACATACACACACACACAATAGATATAATAATCCCTGGAAGGGATTATTATATCTACTACATATAACTAATATATTATTTTTAAACATCTATGGGAAATAACCCATTCCCTCTTGAAAGAGATCGTTAGATATAGTGATGGGAAATAATCCATTCATGTTGGCAGATTATTTCGTATAAATCAAATTGAGTATGCTTATTTCTTATTATTTGAACTATTTGAGTTATTTTCGCAATTTATCTAGTATAGCGTTTAAACAAGTAAGTAGTATTTTCCTAAGCAATATATCCACTTACT
>NC_142944.1:36025239-36045239 GCF_046866305.1 Octopus bimaculoides
GATGGTCTTAGATGAAGTGAGGTGATGAATTAAGACCATGAAGAACCGAGGTATGAAGAGAAAAAATAATTTCCTGATTTCGACGGAGGCGGGGCCCCGGGTGGTCTGTGGGCAAGACCAAGTCTGAACACAGACATATGTTGTAGTGAGTAACCGATCGGGCGGAAGAGATGCAAGACCGGGATGTCGTTGATGAGTCTGATGTACCGGAGATGTTCGGCAAACTGGGCGGCTGAACGTCGGCCAGTTTGACCAATGTACAGGGAATGAGAGAGAGAGAGAGAGAAAGAGAGATAGAGAGAGAGAGAGAGAGAGAGAAAGAGAGAGAGAAAGTAAGAGAGAGAGAGAGAGAGAGAGAGAGAGAGAGAGAGAGAGAGCAAAGGATACGGTAGATTACATAGTTGGGGGTGCAGGTGAATGAATCGGTGATATGGTAGAGACGGTGGTGGGTAGGTGCGCCAGCGTCGACATGAGCAAAGGAAAGAGCCAGGTTAGGTGTCATGAGTAGGGAAGAAGCTACATATCAGAAGATGAAGTAGGTTATTGGCACTTTTGAAGGAAGGGAGGGATAGGTTGAGAAAGATGCGGGAGGTGGGGGATCCGGTCGGAGTCGACGGTAAGTTCGATGAATGGTGCTTCGATGGGCAGGGTGGAGGCTGGTGGGTGACAGGAAAGGGAAGCGGGTCAGAGGGAGCGGATGTACGGTCAACATATTTTGCACGGGTGAGGGTGATTTGGATAACGATGCAGGGTATCTCCGATGGGTGAAGTAGCAAGCCATGAGTTAGTACTGTGTTTTGAAGCTATGGTCATCACTGCAGAGCCAGCGCAGACAGAGAAACTGAGAGTGAGGAATGGACTGGTGTGGGAATGGTGGGAAGAGGAGAAGTTGAGGTAATAGTATGAGATGTGGGTATATATATGTATATGTATATGTATATGTATATGTATATGTATATGTATATGTATATGTATATATATATATATATATATATATATATATATATATATATATATATATATATATATATATAACGTATAAGAAGGGATGACCATTAAGTGGACATCCAATATGCTAGAACGAGGTCATCAACGACTCAACCACAAAAGAAAAATCATGTTCTCCAGAAAAATTCAGCAAAATACCAGAGCTTAGGCGGGCAGGACAAAATGAAAAATATATAAAAAATAAAGAATTAATTGTCTACCGTTTTCCTATCAACTCTTTTACTTACGTAAAATCATCTGTGGTTCGTCAGCATAATCGTTCTAAGATCAATATAATTTGCAAAACTATAAACGAATTGTCTTTATAAAATTGGACGTGCGTACAGTTCTACCGATTACATTGGGGTTATTTTCAAAATGTTTCAGCTCTAGCGCGCTAAATTCCGGAAACAGTTCTGCAGAGTATAATTCACTGCAGTATATGTTGCCGGCTAGAGAACATAATTATTTAAATTTATATTTATATAGTGAGGGTGATAAATTGAATATTAATTTCAATTTAAAACCAGTGGTCCAGCATATGAAAAATCTGATAATTCAGAAAAATTGTATTACATGCGTATAAGAAGGGATGACAACTAGGTGGACATCCAATACGCTAGAAAGAGGTCATCAACGACCCAACCACAAAAGAAAAATCATGTTCTCCAGAAAAAATTCAGTCATTGATGACCTCTTTCTAGCATATTGGATGTCCACCTAGTTGTCATCCCTTCTTATACGCATGTAATACAATTTTTCTGAATTATCAGATTTTTCATATGCTGGACCACTGGTTTTAAATTGAAATTAATATTCAATTTATCACCCTCAGTATATATATTATTACAATAATAATGGATATTAGCGTCAAATCTCTCTCTTAAATTTAAATTTAAAACTTTGGATATATATATATATATATATATATATATATATATATATATATATATATATATATATATATATATACATATATAATGCCAACCTTCAAATTCTGCTTGTCTGAATGTGCGTTCCTTCTGTTTCGATTAAACTATACACACACACACATATATGTATATATATATATATATATATATATATATATATATATATATATATATATATATATATATATATATATATATATATATATATATGTATATGTATGTATATATATATATATATATATATATATATATATATATATATATATATATATATATATATATATATATATATATATATATATATACATACACACACACACACACACACACACACACACACACACACACACACACACACACACACACACACACTTACATATGAAATGCATTTTTGTTTGTTTTAAAAAATAAAATAAGATTGTGTTTCTTATGAAAATTTATTCACTTATAAAATATTTTTGAAAAGAAATGAAATTGGAAAATTTTCTCAAGTATTACTTCTGCAGACAGGACACATAAAAAAAGTGTAGGCTAACACATTTAACACAATGAACTAAAGAGAGGTTTTTTTATACATTGAAATTTCGTTAGTAATTAGTAATATGATGAAAATTTTGAAAGAGAAAAGTGATATTTTACTTGTCTAATATATGGATATATATATGGGGGTTGCGACACTCGTTTGGATATTGGAAGTTCTTCAGCGGTTTTTATCTCCTCGTCAGGGAGACATGCAATGCAGTATGAGAGCCTGATCTTTATTAATTGCTATGACAACTCTGAATATTGGGGGCGGGGTGAAGTGAGAGACTTCTTTGACGCCTTTAAATGCATTAATTTGTACAAAATCTTTTTAAATGGCGCGCTCACATAGATTTTTTTCTGTTTTGCATATTAATGATGAATATTTTTTTTAAATGTTTTATTCAAAAAACAAACAAACAAAAAATCACATTATAAAGCAGTTTGGGTGAATCACTCTTTAAGGGAAAGGCCAACATTATAAAGTAGTTTGGGGAATCCCCTTTATTTATTTTTTTTTATTTTTGCAAATCTATAACGAATTTTAAAAAAAATATCCAAAACAAAGGAGAGGCCCACATTATGAATTAATTATTTTGGGTCCTCTTTTAGTTTAAAATATTTTAAAAAAAGTTAAGAGTTTATTTTAAAAAATATAAATCGTATAATAAAAAGTTTCAGGAGTCCTCTTCTTACTATTATCATCATCGTCATCATCATCTTTTAACATCTATATTCATGATGGCGTGGGTTGGACGGTTTGATAGCATCCGGTGGGTCAAAAGACCGACTCATGCTCAAATGCTTGCTTTGGCATGGATTCTGTGGCTGAATGCCCTTCCTAACGCTAGTCACTTTAAAGAGTGTAATGGGTGCCATGTTTCATGGTACTAACACTAGTCTGCAAGACTAAAATCTTCTTCGGCCAAGGAGAGCTACTGTAGAAACGTATGTGACTCTAGGTTATAGGCTAAGAGATTAAAAAGAGAGGGAAGGTTCTTGCTGTAGAAGTGATACTTGTCTACTCACATAATAGAAAAGAAAATAGGTGTGACCGACTGGAAATAGAAAGAGATCAAAATAGTCGGTATGATGTGTGAGAGTGAACCTCAATGATACGAGATGAGTAAAAGTGAGTGAGGACAGGGGAACAGGAAGTGTGTGAACGGGTACAGTTTCCTAGAATCTATGAGGTATGCTTAGAAATAGGGACTGAAGGACAATGATAGAAGGTGGATTAGTAAGGAAAAAGGGAAGAGTAGGTGACAACTATAAAAATAATTCAATATTTTTTTTCTTCTCGCTTTGAAGAAATTTTGTTTTGAAATCATCATCACCACCATTATCATCATCATCATCATCATCATCATCATCATCATCGTCGTCGTCGTCGTCGTCGTCGTCGTCATCATCATCATCATCATCGTTTTAACGCCCACTTCTCCAAGATCATATAGGTCGGACGGAATCAATTGAGGAAGATTTCTGCAGATGGACGCCATTCTAGTTGCCAAGATACATCTGTTTCTATATAATGTAATATTTTCTCGTGACCAGATATGTTTGCGCAGAAGATTGAAAGGATAGCGTTCGTATGACGGTGTCACTCGTCTACTACTATCTTGTGTTGTTATAACAAGTAGACACCAACACACACACACACACACACACACGCACATACGCACACGCACTTACACACATGCACATACACACACACCACGGCACACATACACAGATGCATATACGACACGCTCCTTTCCGTATCTCCTGAAATTACTCACCATGCTTTGGTCTGCCTGTTCAAGATGTCACGCAGTAGGACTATACCTGAAACCACTCCTGCACACACACATACATACATATGTATATACATATATATGCATATATGCATGTAGATATTTCTGTGTATAAATGTATGCATGTTTTGTCTCTATATCTTCATAGCGTTCGATAATCGTGAGAGACATTGTCATACAAGCAGTCTCATCCATTCCTAATATTCTCCGAAGAACATGATCGGCCATGGGGGAAAATTACATTACTTTGAAAAAGGGTCAAAGGTGTCAAAAGGAAGGGCATCAGTTCGTAGAAAAATCTGCTTCAATATATTCCGTCTGGCTCATGCAACCATAAAAGAGTAGATATTAAAATGACGATAAAGATGAAAAGTTGGTTACAATAGCAGTTGTATGACTTTCCTTTTGAGAGGAATATGGACGGATTTCTGAAAGTTTTTTTTTTTTTTGTGAGTGTGTTGGTTAGTGGGACAGGTGTGACATTTCGGTTTGTTTAAAACATTGCTAAAGATTACAATTTGTGTTTATCATAATCGTTTTTTCGTATTTTTAAAACTCAAACGTGCATCATAACAGCTCTATAAGAATATTCTGAGCTTTAAAAAAAATCCTACCTCTTTTCTGTTTTATATTTTTAAATCCTGAATTTTTTTTAATAATATTGACATGAAAGGAGAATTTATTGTGTCTTGCCTAACATACTCATTCTGTTTTAACTACATCTTATGGCTATCAAAGAAGTTTTTCTTCTAAAAGATGAGTTATGCATCATAGTTTTTCTGTTTCTTTTCTCTGAAAGCCAAGTCCACACTGCAACAGTTTTCATTCACCATTTGCAGGGAAGTATTTTGTATATTATTGAATAATTTTCTAGACGGATTCCTATAATATGCATCAGGATTTTTTATTATTATTATCATTACTATTAAAACGGCAGAAAAACTGTTTTTAACTGTTGATTATCAAGGTTGTTCAGGCAGCGAGCTGGCAGAATCGTTAGCACGCTGGACAAAAATGCTCAGCGGTATTTCGCCCGCAGCTACGTTTGAGTTCAAATTCTGCTAGGTCGACTTTCGGGGTCGATAACTTAAGTACCGGTGAAACACTGAGGTCGATGTAATCGACTAGTCCCCCTTCCCTCAAATTTCAGACCTAGAGCATTTAGTAGAAAGGATTATTAACGTTGTTTTTAAAAGTTTAAATTAATGAATCTAGAAGATTTTCTCTTTCTGCCATCTGAAGATCAAGTCTACATCTTAACAGTATTTAACGTTTTGCGTGGATTCTTTTCTTTTTCGAATAAGGATAATTCAGAACAGATTCTGAGAATGTTACATCAGTACTATTTTTAATCTGAATATAACACCACAGCAAAAAAGGTTTTGGCTGAAGAGGAAACTTATAAACTTATTATAATATTAAGGTCTTTTTAAAACAAGGTTAAGTCAGTTATCACAATAGATTTCTCACACATTTTGAAGGGAATATTTCTGTTTATCAATGAACAGAATTCTGAATAGATTTTCGGTTCCCACTTTGGGAAAATCAAATCAACAGCAGATTTTGTAATGTTTTTCGGGTTTTCGTGATTCTATTTTTAGATTTGATAAAAAAAAAAAATTTAAAAAATTGCAGCAAAATAGTTTTGGGTGATGGGCAAACTTTTTTTGAAGTTAAACAAAGCTATGCGACTAAACCAGGTAATTTAGAAAGATATCCAAAACAAACGAGGGACTTACATTATAAAGTAGTTTTTTTGTGAGTTGGGCGGGGTGGGTGGTAGTGGTGGTTCTTTTAGTTACAAATATTATATTTAAAAAATTATAAACCGCATAATAAGAGTTTTAAGAGATTTATCCTCCTCCTCCTCTCCCTCATCATCATCATCATTCAACGTCTATGTTCCTTGGTGGCGTGGATTGGACAGTTTGACAGAATCCGACGAGACGGATGACCGACGCAAGTGAGGACACAGTGTATCTTGAAAGACTAAGGCCTCCCTCGACTGAGTGGAGCTACAGTAGAGATAGGGGCAGCTTATCCTAGGAGATGAGGAGTTAAATAATGCGAGGAGGGACCCGGGTGACAGCTCTCTTATTGTAGGAGTGCTACATGTCTATTCATATTATTGGAGAGAGAGAGAGAGAGAGAGAGAGAGAGTAGGCGTGGCCGGCTGGAACTAGTAAGAGATCAAAATAGTGAAGATGATGTGTAAGAGTGAACCTCAATGATACGAAGTGAATAGAAGTGAGTGAAGACAAGAGAACAGGAAGTGTGAGTGAGTACAGTTTGCAAGAGTGTATGGGAGAATGAGAGATGGTTAGAAACAGGGACTAGGTTAAGTGTGAATATAATGAAGAACAATAATTGAGGGAGGATTAGCAGGGAAGGTGGAGAGAAAGGAAGAGTACATTTTAACGCCAGTTTTTCCATGTTGGCATGGGTCGGACGGAATTTGTTGAAGTAGATTTCTTCGGTTAGATGCTCTTCCTGTCAGCAACACTCACGTTTCCATGTGACATAATATCTTCCCATTGCTGTATATGTTTGCATGGAAGATTGAAACAAAGGACATTCCTTTGTATGACGATGGCACTCGTCTACGACTATCATGGTAAGACAAATAGACACCAACGTGTATATATATATATATATATATATATATATATATATATATATATATATATATATATATATATATATATATATATATATATATATATATATATACATATATATATACATATATATATATATATATATATATATATATATATATATATATATATATATATATATATATATATATATATATATATATATATATATATATACGATTATACGATGCACTCTTTTGTGTATGCTTGGTAAATGCGCATGGCTTTCAACCTGGAGTTGTTGTAGAAGACATTTGTCGAAGGTGCAACGTAGTGGGACTAAATCCGAAAGCATTCCTGAGGCACGACTGACTCATTCAAGAATTGTTATCGCAGCCATGTCACCAGCTTCAAGGAAAACAATAAGAGACATTCAACATCTTTGGCCGATTTTGTGTGGCGACTTAAGGAAGATAAAATTATGTATAACATAACTTGGCCCATAGTAAGGCACACCAGACCATATAATGCCGGCACTGCTCCGAGGAATCCCTGTCTATTCTGCGGACCGAAGGGAAGATCATTAATAGAATTTCTGAAAGACTCTCGAGATACCTACATGCATATAAATGTACTATCGCACAAAGTAGTGGGAATGAATTTGAGTAACTGTTAACATAATTCACCTTCAGATATGGAAGAATTAAATTTAGCAATAACCTCCTCATTCTTATAAATAACAAGAGCTATTTAATTCGCTATGTGAACGTATGTGCGCCAAACCACACGTGTAGGTATGCTTATATCTTCGTGGATGTTTGTATGCGCGAGTGTACATGTGCTATCAAACCTACGGGAGGGCGTTTATACCTCCATATCTGTTAACGGCTATATTTAATACTTTTTCGCTATATTGTTTATTTGTTTTTTTGCATGTTATTTTATTTTTTCATTATTATTGATCTTCTATATAAATGAAGCTATATTCTTTAATTTGCTACTTTTCTTTACACGAACTGAGACGATACCTTGCGGAACTGTTATTTTGATGAATTATATCTATTTAGCACATGAATAGACACATCTACACCGTCAGATGCTCCTGAACCATTTGTTAAGTATCCCACCCGCGAGGGATCGATGCTAGATGTGTCGAAACAATTGTAGTGATTAATAAAAGTTTTCGTGTCTTCTTTCTTCCGTCTCTCTCATTAACCATACACACACACACACACACACACACACACACACACACACACACACACACACACACACACACACGCACACACACACACACACACACACACACACACACACACACATACTTGTGTATATAAGTGTGTATGTGGTTTTGTCTTCAAGTTTTCATACTGCTTGACGATTGTAAATGAGTAAAACTGTCACACAACCAGTGTCATCCATTTCTGGTACTTCCCGAAAGACATGACTCCCTATGGAGAAATATAACCTTCCTTGGAAAAGAGGTGAGGAGTGCCGAAAAGAAGGTCGTCTGACCGTAGAAAAATATATTTATATACTCCGTCTGACGCATGCAAATATAGAAAAGTAGACGTTAAAACGATGACGAGGATGAAATGTTCGAACGATGCCAGTTTTTATGAGTCTCCTTTTGAGAAGAATGTGGACGGATATCAAAATGTTTGTGGGGAAGGGATGAGGCGTAAGTGTAATATATCGTTTGTTTTTAAATCTTATTAAAATAACTTGTATTTATCAGTCATGTTTTCTATTTTTCAAAACCCAAACGTGCATTACAACAGCTTTTTAAAAGTATTTTTTAAAATCCTACCTATTTTCTGCTTTTATATTTTTAAATCTTGGATCTTTGTAAATAACATTGGCGTGAAGGTAGACCTTTTGTGTCGTCGTAACATCGCTATACTATTTTGACTACATCAAAGTAGTTTTTCTTCTAAAATTGAAACGTCCGTCATAGCAGATTTTCTTGTTTCTTCGGTCTGAAAATCAAGTTCGCATCTTAGAGGTATTGCAACGTTTTAGGTGGAAATTTCTTATTTTTCCAATAATAATAATTCAGAACGGGTTCTGAGAATGTTTCATCGGTACTTTTTTTTATTCCGGAAAAAAAACCCGCAGTAAAACAGTTTTGGGCTGAAGAGAAAACTTAATACATTAGAGACATTTTAAAGAATTGAAGTAGTTATAATAATAGATTTTTGGCACCTTTTGAATGAAAAATTTCTGTTTATTAATGAACAGACTTCTTGATGGATTTTCTATTTCTTCCTTCTGAAAATGAAAACTGCAATTTAGCAGTTTTTGTTATGTTTTTTCGGGTTTTTTGTGAATTAGTATTTAATTCTAAAAAAAAAAAAAATTTAAAAAAAAAAAATTGCAGCAAAATAGTTTTGGGTGAAGTGTAAAACTTTTCTTTTGGAAAGTATATAAGGCTGTGTGGCTGAGAAGCTCACTTTTCAATCATGTGGTTAAAAAAATATCCAAAACAAAGGAGAAAACCACATTATAAAGCAGTTTATTTGGTGGGTGAGGGTTCTCATTTTTGTTACAATTATTTAAAAAATTAAGAGTTTATTATAAAAAAATATAAACCGTGTAATTTGAGTTTTAAGAGTCTTCTCATCATCATCATCATCATCATCATCATCTTCATTATCATCGTCATTTGACATCCATATTCCTTGCCGGCGTGGGTTGGACGATTTGACAAGATCCGACAGGTCTGGAAACGATATCTGCCCCCAATATCTACTTTGACATGGTTTCTAACGCCAGTCACTTTATAGAACGTAATGGATATTGTTTTTTTGTAGCACCAGGTGTAGTGAGGTCGCTATTCAGCCTGCAAGACTAAGATATCCTTTGACTGTGAAGGGCTACAGTAGAAAGGCTCTGTGTTATGGGCTGAAGGGGGTTAAAGTGAGAGAGGAGAAAACAGAAGAGAACAGGTTTTTTTTGCTGGAAGGGAGCTATGGTGGAAGCAACCAGGGTTAACTTGGAAGTATATATATATATATATATATATATATATATATATCGTGGCTCTCTGTCGGTTACGACGACGAGGGTTCCAGTTGATCCAATTAACGGAATAGCCTGCTCGTGAAATTAACATGCAAGTGACTAAGCACTCCACAGACATGCATATCCTTAACGCAGTTCTCATGGAGATTCAGCGCGTAACACAGAATGTTACAAGGCCGGCCTTTTGAATTACAAGTACAACTCATTTTTGCCAGATGAACGAACTGCAGCGACGTGACATAATCGAACTCACGACCATGAGCGATCACTTCGCCCACTAAGCCACGCGCCTTCATGTATGTGTGTATAAAACATCTTCATGATCTGTTACCAACTATGTTCTATAGGTTAGGCGGTTTCACAGGATCTGAAGGGTCGGAAAAACTGCGTCGTACTCCAGTATCTTCTACTGCATGGCTGTACATTCTTCCTCATGCTAACTACTTTATAATGTATACTGGGTGCTTTTTTTTCGTGGCATTAACACTAGTGAGGTCACCGTTTATCTTGTAAGACTAAGGTCTCCCTCGATTGGGTGGAGCTACAGTAGAGATAGGAGCAGCTTATCCTAGGAGATGAAGAGTTAAATAATGCGAGAAGGGACCTGAATACCAGGTCTCTTGTAGAAGTACTACGTGTCTACTCACATTAAAGAGAGAGAGAGAGAGAGAGAGAGAGAGAGAGAGAGAGAGATAGAGTAGGCGTGGCCGGCTGGAACTAGAAAGAGATCAAAATAGTGAAGATGATGTGTAAGAGTGAACCTCAATGATACGAAGTGAATAGAAGTGAGTGAAGACAAGAGAACAGGAAGTGTGAGTGAGTACAGTTTGCAAGAGTGTATGGGAGAATGAGAGATGGTTAGAAACAGGGACTAGGTTAAGTGTGAATATAATGAAGAACAATAATTGAGGGAGGGTTAGCAGGGAAGGTAGGGAGAAAGGAAGAGTAGGTGACATCTGTAAAAATTAGGTGGAGGTAATTCAATATATTTATTTGTATTTTTTAAGAACTTTTTTGTTCTTCTTCTTCAATATCATTATCGTTTTGACGTCCACTTTTCCATGTTCGCACGGGTCAGTGAGAATTGGTTGAAGCAGATATTTACGGCGGACGCACTTTCTGTTGCCAACGCTCACATGCTTCCGTGTAACATATTTCCCCGTGGCCGGACATATTTGCATGGATGATTGAAACAAAAGACATTCCTTTGTATGACGCTGACACACAACTAAAACTAGCATGCGATGTTATGACAAAGAATTAACAACACTCTTGCGAACTCGTGCACACAATGAGTACGTGTCAGTGTTTTGTGTGTATTTGTATTTTACACATACATACATACATTCATACATATATACATACACACACAAACATACATACATATATATATAATATACACATGTATATATATAAATGTATACACACACACACACACACACACACACACATATATATATATATATGTATATATATATATGTGTGTGTGTGTGTGTGTGTGTGTGTGTGTGTGTGTGTGTAAGAAGATGTATGTATATGCATTGTTATACTTTTATGTATGTGTATATGTCTCTGTTGATGTGCTTCTATGTATGTGTGTGTATGTTTTTTTGGGTTTTTTCTCCAGTGCTGCAAAGTATATTGAGGTGTTGTGGATGTGTGAGTAAAATTTTTGGACGTCCAAATACCCTCTGCTTTGCGTTTGTGACATTGATCCAAAGAGAAGTTTACTGTTGTTGAACACTATTTCTTGGTTTTACTTGACATCCCATTCATCCATGATTTCTGTGGGATTTTAATATCACCAGCTGTTTCGTTCCCCACTTACCCATCTACATTATTACTTTGGGCAAAAGTTAATTTATTTCATTATTTCCTCTTATTTCTTCTTGTTATTTGCTTATATTAAGGATGTTCAATTCCTTAACTGAAATGAAGCAATAAAATATATCATTACTTTTACTGACCAAATCAATCTAATTTTGTCTAGTCTCAGCCTTCCATACATTGTATATACTGAGAGTAAAGTTTCTGCGCATATTTAGAGTTGAATTGTTGGTGTAACCATGACGTTCAGGTGATCTGACGAGCTGTCTTTTTTTTTAATTTGCATTGATTTGTGAATATACGATTGTAGTGTATAATACTGAACATGCATGTAAATGCAAATATGTACGCATTATTTCTTTCATGCTGGAATTTGTACTACATGAAGATGGTTGTTAAACGACCCTAACTCTATGGAAATCATGTGGCTAAATAAATATATATTTACCTCTCATATCTCCTGACTTCATGTTTACACACACACACGCACATACGCGCGCACACACACACACACATATAAATATATATGTATACGTATTAGTATTGTGCCTATGCATATGCATACTCACACTCATGCATCTAATACATGTATATATATATTTACAAAGGGCTGTTTTTCAGTTCCCATCTTCCTAATCCACGCAAAAGGCTCTGGTCAGCTTGGGCTGTAGAAGTAGACACTTGTCCAAGGTATCACGTTATGGGACTGAACCCGAAAACACTCTTGCGCATACACATATTTTTTCTATATATGCATATATACATGTATATCTTTGTGTGTAAGTGCGTGAATGTCTGTGTCTAGTTTTCACATTGCTCAATAAATGTAAATAAGTGTCATGTCATACAAGCAATGTCATTCATTTCGTATTTTCTCTGGAAAACATGATCGGCCACGAAGGAAATATTGCATTACTTAGAAAAGGGGTGAGAGGCATGGAAAGGAATTTCATCCGGCCGTAGAAAAATCTGCTTCAATATATTCCGTCTGACTCATGCAAGCATAGAAAAGTAGACGCTGAAACGAAGATAGGGATAAAAAGTTGGTATGATAGCAAGTTTTTTATGAGTTTCCTTTTGAGAGGAACGCGGAAAAATTTTTGTGTATATGTGTGTGTGGAGGGGAGGGAAATGACATTTGCTTTCTTTTTAAAATTTTATTAAAAATGGCAACTCGTATTTATCAATATTATATTTTTCTATTTTTTAACTCAAACGTGCATTATAACAGTTTTTAAAGAGTATTCACTGCTTTTTTTTAAAAAAAAAATTCTACCTCTTTTCTGTTTTATATATTTAAATCCTGGATTTTTTTTAATAACATTGACTTGAAAGTAGAATTTTTTGTCTTTCCTAACATACCCATTCTGTTTTAACGACATCTTATGGCCATTAGAGAAGTTTTTCTGCTAAAAGATGAGGCATGCATCAGAAATTTTCTGTTTCTTCTCGTTGAAGGCCAAGGCCACACTGCAACAGTTTTCATTCACCATTTGCAGCGAAGTATTTTGTATATTATTGAATAAGTTTCTAGATGGATTCCTATGATATGCATCAGTCCTTATTATTATTATTATTATTATTATTATTATTATTATTATTATTATTATTATTATTATTATTATTATTATTATTATTATTATTATTATCATTATTATTATTATTATTATTATTATGGAAATAAAACAGCAGAAAAACAGTTTTGGGTGAAGGGGAAAGCATTTTTTTTTCTTTAACCGTTCACTATTGACGATTTTTTTTTTACAATGTTTAAATCAGTGAATATATTTTCCGTCTGAAAATCAAGTCTGCATTTTTGCAGTATTTAACGTTTTACGTGGATGTATTTTCTATTTTCAGATAAGATTAATTCAGATAGGATTCTGATAATGTTACTTCAGTTTTTCTTTTTTTTTTATTCTGAATATAAAACCGCAGCAAAACAGTTTTTGGCTGAGGAGGAAACTCAAAGCAATAAGAATATTTTTAAAAAGTTGAAGTCAGTTATAATAAAAGATTTTTGGCACCTTTTCAATGGAATTTTTTCTGTTTATTAATGAACAGAATTCTGGACAAATTTTCAGTTTCCTCTCTCTGAAAATCAAATCCACACTTTAGCAGTTTTTGTAGTGTCTTTCGGGTTTTTTTGTGATTTAAAAAAAAATTCTGAAAATGAAATCGCAGCAACATAGTATTTAAGGAGGTTACTTTGCAACCATGTGGTTCAGTCCTCTTAGGCGGCACCTCGAACTACTGTAGTTCGGGCCCACAAATGCTTTGTGAGTGAACTTAGCAGACGAATGTTGTGTGAAAGTCCATCGTAAAGATGTGTGTGTGTGTGTGTGTGTGTGTGTGTGCGTTTGTCTTTATGTCTCTGTGCATTAGAGATTTGGCAAAAGAGACAGTAGAATACGTACCAGGCTTAAAAATAAGTACTGGGGCTAAATTGTTCGACTAAACCTTTCAATGCGATGCCCCAACATGACTGCAGTCCAAAGACTGAAGCAAATTAAAAATTATAAATAATTCATGTTTTTTTTTAAAGTGGCTAAATCAGTTATAATAACAGTTTATCTGTCATCGTTTGTGGGGAATATTTTTGTTCATTTATGGAAGAAAATTCAGGGCGGCTTCTGAGAATATAAAGGTACACAAACCCTCATCAAACCTGTTTTTATTTTTGTTTTTGAAAACCAAACACTCATCGAAGAAGTGTTTTGAAAAGCTTATCCTTTTTAAAACGTTTAATTTTTAACGATCATTTATTACAGCAAATTTATCTGTTTTTGCAAAACGTTTTTGATATTTTTTTCGCAAATGTAAAACTTTTACTGCTTTTTTTTTTTGCCTATTATGTTGTTGCGCATCTTTTCCTGCCTTTGCTTGCCTTTTCTGCTTTTGTTAATCTTTTTCTTTTTTCGTGTTGAAAATCAAACCCTCAACCAGAAGTCTTTTGAAAAGCTTATCTCTTTCAAAATTATTAACGACTGATTTTTAATATTCAAATCAGTTATAGTAAATTTATGCTTTGTAAACTGCTTTTAATGTTTTACAAGTTTTCTTCTGTGATTGTAAATCTTTCCTTGTTTATTTTTTGGTGTCTACTGTTTTGTACTTTTCTTTCTCACTTTTGTACCTCCTTTTTCTTCTTTGTGAAGCTTTTTGTGTTTTCATGAACCATTTCCCGTTTCCTTAATCTTTTTTTCTTGTTAAAATGCAGTTTTAATTTTTTTAAAAGGACCAGCCCACATCATAGCATTTCTTTTTTTTTTTTTTGCAGAAAAAATGAACATGCATTGGAGCAAATTTTAGCTCGGATTTTACATTAGAGAAAAAAAAAACTGATATATGATTTTCATTAAAAGAGTTTTTTCTGTTTCTTTTCCCAGAAAATCAAATTCGTACCGTAGCAACTTTTCTGTATTTTTTCTCCTGGAACTCAAGTCCGTACCTTAGTACTTTTTCTTTTGCGAGGAACTTTTGTTTTCTTTTTATCATATAGCTGTTGGTTTTTGATTTTAGAAAAACAGAAATCAGCAGTTTTTCTCCTGAATGTCACGACGTTATTAGAGCAAATTTTCTGAAAGTTTTCTGCTTTTAAAAATATATTTGGACATCCGTATTTCATAAGTCAAATATTTTTCTTTTCTAAACGCTTATTTTATTTAATATCAATGTTATTAAATGTTAGATTTTCTCGGCGATTAAAATACTGTTTAAAAGTACGCGGTTTTTTTCCTTAAAAGTTTAAACTGAATTATTACAGTTTTCCAGAATGCTTCCTTTGTTTTTAAATCAATTATGGAGTATGCATGTTTTATTACAGAATTGTTCAATTTTCTAAATGCTAATAATATTCGTTTAATAACGGCGCTCAAATATCAACTTGTCAATTAAAAACTGTTTAAACGTTCGCAGTGTTTTCATTTATTACCATTTCTCAGAATTCTTTTTTTCTTTTTTTTTATCAATTATTGAACAAACGTGTTTCATATCAGTTTTCTGTTTTTGTCCAGGTAAATTTTCTGATCAAAATTTTTTAAAACACACAAATTTTCCTGAATTTTTTTCCTTTTAAATGGGGTCTGATAAGAGTTTTTTTTTTGTTTTCCCTTATAAAGCAAGATCATAAACGCTTTACTATTTAAAAATCAATCTTGAAATACTTGTTTTATAAAAGTTTTTCTATTTTCTTGAATGTTAAAGCCATAAACGCTTTTCTGCTTTTAAATCAAAGAATATTTTGTTGTATAACAATCTTAACAGTTTTTTTGTTTTACTTTGAAAGTCTAAACCATAAACTCAATCATTGAATCCCTGTTTCTCATACTTTTTTCTATTTTTCAAGAAAGCCAACTGCGCGTTATAGCAGTTCTTAAACGTAAGTATTCACTTTTTGATTTAAAAAAATCATTGCGATAAAAAACCTTTTAACAAAGAGAAGTGCGCCTATTTTTCCTTGCGAACCTTTTATACAAATCATTTAAGATTTTAAAAACATATTTTAAAATGCGTTTTAGGCTATGGTTTTTTCGTTTTTCATTATAGCCGTTTTTTTTCTATTTCTCTTAAAAACCAATTGCGTTTTATAGCAGTTTTTAAACGTAACTTTTCTATTTTTAAATCAGTAATGACACGTTTGTTACATAATTTTTTTTTTGTTTTCCTTGAATATGAAGGTCGTAAACCATTTTCTCTTTATTAAAATCAATGAAGGAATCCCTCTTTTATAAGTTTTGTCTATTTTCCCCGAAAGATAACTGCGTTTTAGCAGTTTTTAAAAGTAACTTTTCTGTTTTTTAACTCACTCTTGAAATCCTTGTTATATAACTGTTTTAAAAAAAATTGTTTTCCTTGAAAATCAAAACCGTAAACACTTTACTTTTTTTGAAATGAATCACGGAAACTCTTTTATAAATCGTTTTCCCCACATAGTTTTATGAATTTTAATGCATTTAAAAATTATTTTTTATTTCAACTTTGCAAAAACATTGGTGATACTGCTGTCGCTTTAATATTAACTCCATAATAGTTATAATTTTGAGCAAGTGCTGTCTCCATATGTGCCGGAGGGCCTGATTGTGCCATGGACAACGGCTGACGTACGTTAATTCCCAAAATATCGCTTACAGAATGAGATGATGGCCAGGCTCTCATCATACACGGAGCAACAGACGACATTGAATTCTGCTTAAAGCTAACATTATGCGCAGAGGCGGCTTGAGAATGGGTCGAAATTTGCGGGGCTGGTACGCCAGGGAGGGAAGATATTCCCTGGCCTCCTGGACAAGTATATGAATAGAACTGATGTGGATTATACAAAGCAGCAGCGGGTGGTGTTGTATTAGGAGTCACACCCCCTCTATTTTCAAATTGAGCAGTCGTATGAATGGATGTACTAGAATTATTATTATTATTATTACTATTATTATTATTATTTCCGATCTTATTTCTTAAAATCCTGCTGATTGAACTCACAGAAGGGACTGAAAATTTATCGCAAATGCCATCAGCTAAAAGTTTATCCCGAATCTCCCAAGCAAAAATCCCTGGGTCTTTCTCTTTATAAATTTTTATATGCCTTACAACATTTGGCGTCGTAACGCGTGGCTTGCTTCCACCAATGGCACCAGGGAGTATCGAACCCGTCTCGTTATAACGAGCTAGAATTTTGCTAACACATCCATGGGAAACTCGAAGCTGTCTGCTAATGTCACAGGGCCTTACGCCTAGCTGCGCCAACTCCACAATGCGCATCCTTATGGCGTTTGGTAACGGTCTTCCGTTCACGAAAACTCCACCAAGCTGGTTCACTTCTCCAAATGTTTGGTCTGTGTAGAAGAAAGAAAGACATAAGTGAGAAAATATGAAAATGAGTTAATGGTTGGTTGTATGCGTAGTTCTGAAAGTATGTAGTTGAAGGTGATGACAAATGAGGAAGATAGACAAATATATAGATGGGTAAAGAGATAGATGAATAGAGAGATTAGGTAGAAATGCGGGAAAACAAAGAGAAAGGAAGAAAGAGAGGCAGGTGGGTAGGTAGTTACACAGCAACACACACACACACACACACACACACACACACACACACACACACACACACACACACACACACACACACACACACACACACACACACACACACACACACAACAAATAAAAATTTGATTGCAGCATTTGTACTTCCGTTTCACACATGGGAAGGGACATATATATACATATATATATATATATATATATATATATATATATATATATATATATATATATAAAATATGTCTGCATATATATGTATTTATATATGTCTGTATATATATGTATTTATATGTCTGTATATATATATATATATATATATATATATATATATATATATGCGTATGTGTGTGTGTATATGTATATATATATATATATATATATATATATATATATATATATATATACATACGTACATGCACAAACATATATGTTTACACGTACATATCCATTTATATATATATATATATATGCATACAGGAACTCACACACACATACACAACACACATATAAGCATTTTAAACATTATGATTTATATGTGGAGCGGTGTAGATTCAAACGTGCACTCGGCGACTGTGATGGAATTTAGCGATAAATTGTGAGAAAGAATCAGCCCATAAATATTGTTATATATATAGCTACTTATGTATACGTGGGTGTATACATAGATATATACATACTTACATACACACATATATATCGAGGCAAATATGATGCGTACACACACACACACACACACACACACACACACACACACACACACACACACACACACACACACACACACATATGTACGCATGATATTTGCGTCGATATAAATATATATATATTTATATATATGTATATATATATATATATATATATATATATATATATATATATATATATATATATATATATATATATATATATATATATATATACACATACACATATACACATATATTATCTTCGTGTATACACACACATATGTGAGCTTATATGTATGAATTCACACACACATAGATATTTTATAAATCCATGCTAATATATATTATTATCACATAAATATGTACTTATTATAAATATGGTAATTGTTTTTATCTTTTTCTTGCTATCTTGGACTGCGGCCATGCCGGGGCGCCGTCTTGAAGAGTTTCAATCGAACAAATCGACTCCAGGACCTATTTTTTTAAGCCTGGGACTTATTTTATCTTTCTAGTCAGCTGGTTGTC
Organism: Octopus bimaculoides; assembly: GCF_046866305.1. NCBI lineage: Eukaryota > Metazoa > Mollusca > Cephalopoda > Octopoda > Octopodidae > Octopus > Octopus bimaculoides. The sequence goes on from NC_142944.1 coordinate 36,044,175, forward strand.
AAGCGGTGGTGGGGGAAAAGTACAAGCACACACACACACACACACACGAGCGCGCATGCACACACGCACACACACACTTGGACGCATACATACACACATACAAGGCTTTGGTCGGTCTGAGGGATTTATAGAAGACACTTGCCCAAGGTGCCAGGCAGTGGGACGGAAGCCAGGACCAATGTGGCTGGAAGCAAACTTCTTACCACCTAGCCACGCCTTCAAATATTTACGCACACACACACACACATACACCTGTACACATGTAGCCCCTTGTGGGTAGTAAAGAAATAACACATACACCTGTACACATACACACATATATGTATATACAAGTGACTGTATGGATAGAAATTAGCTTCTCAACTACATGATTCTGGATTCAGTTCCACTACGTGGCACCTTTGGCAAGTGTTTTCTGCTATAGCCTCGGGTCGATCAAAATCTCGAGGGCAGATATGATGGCCGGAAATGAAAGGAACCCGTCGTATATATATTATATATATATATATATATATATATACATACATAAATAGAAGGTGTGTTATAAGCATTTATAAAACACGTATCCTATATAAACTCAACAAACAATTATAGATGGAGAAGAGATTTTGAAAATTTTATAAAACTTTTAACACCTTCTCTTCTCCATATTTAACTGTTTGTTGAATGTCTATAGGATACGTGTTCTATAAATGCTCCTAACACACCTTATACTTGTAACATTTTCATGTTTCAAAAATACAATAGTAAGCTACCAATTTAATATGAAACATCTTTATTATAAATCTAACTTTGGATCCCCCCACCAAAGGAAAAGGATGAAATTGAATTCAACCTTTCTCTCTCTCTCTCTCTCTCTCTCTCTCTCTCTCTCTCTCTCTCTCTCTCTCTCTCTCTCTCTCCCTCTCTCTCTCCCTCCCCCCTCTCTCTCACACACACACATTACCCCATTTGTTTTTCCTTCTTGATTTTTAGTAACTTTTTGGGATGTTTTTTCCTTAAATTCTTCACACTGATGAGAATGACAATATATAACTTTAATTATAGTTATTATTTTTATAATTT
>NC_142944.1:36062739-36085239 GCF_046866305.1 Octopus bimaculoides
TACACATAAAATATCGGCATCGTCATGGAAACCACCTACAAACAAAACGGTGATTTGCGTATTCAAATTTAATACGTTCCGACAGATTAATCGTTGTTGTATTTCAGCATATATGGGTGTATGTGTGTATGCACACACAAACACACATATATATACATGCATATATATATATACATATATATACATATATATACACACACATATATATATATATATATATATATATATATATATACATATACACACGCATATATATATATATATATATATATATATATATATATATATATATATATATATATGCATGTATATACATATATATATAGGTGCAGGCGTGGCTATGTGGTAAGAAGCTTACTTCCCAACCACATGGTTCCGGTTTCAGTCCCATAGCGTAGCACTTAGGGCCAGTGTATTCTACTATTCTACTATATGTAAGTGGATTTGGTAGACTCATTTACTATTTGTTATATATATATATATATATATATATATATATATATATATTGATAGAAAAGGTAAGACAACAAAAGAAAGGAAGTGACTTCGATATTATGTAAATAGAGGAATTTATCTGTAAATAATATGTGACAGTTATTCGGTAGCCATGATAAAACTCCGAGTTTCGGATATCAGGGCGGAAACCCACGTCGCCATCTCTTCAGTTATCTGGCCATCGAAAAATGCTATATATATATATATATATATATATATATATATATATATATATATATATATATATATATATATATATTTATATATATATATATTGTGTGTGTGTGTGTGAGTTTGTTTCCTCCCACCCATCGCTTGACAACCGATGTTGGCATGTTCACGTCCCTGAAAGTGGTTCGGTAAACGAGATTGATAGAATAAGTACTAGGCTTACAAAAAATAAGTCGAGTTGTTCGACTGAAGGCAGTGCTCCGGTAAGGCCACAGTCAAATGATTGAAACAAGTAAAGCAATAAACGATATATATATATATATACGTATACTTGTTTACATATATGCGTACACACACACACGTAAACACACATACAAATACATATATATATATATGAATAAGTATTCTATTATATATAGATATATGAATAACTATTCCACATATATATAAATATGTGTGTGTGTCTGTGTGTGTGTGTTTGGTTCTCGTACCATCTGTCTCGTACAAGTCTCACGTCGCACCTTTGAACTGTTTCAGCGTCAAATAGTCCTGCATTCTTTAACGTCATAGAAAGACACAGAATGGAAAGTGTAGAAACTATAACATTCAAACGGTTCCCTGTTGAATACCCCCAACATATTCCAAATAAGCCACTTGCCGCCATATATAGCTGTGTATACAAGAACACTTTTCTTGAATGGGTTACAGCGACTAAAATATGACTGTAACATGTAATGTACGATTAAAAGTTTTCTTCTGATGCTGCTTATTAAGTTTGTCATGTCATGGGCTAAAATTGACCGATACCTGACAAAGTATTATATATATATATAGAGAGAGATAGATAGATATTTATGTATATATATAAATATATATATATATATATACACATACATACATACATTTATATACATATATATATATATATATATATATATATATATATATATATATATAAACAATATATGAGTATATGCATATATATGTACATGTATGTACGTACCTTCATCTACATGTACATATAGATACATAACTGGGTACGTGACGTGGCAAAAGAACATGGACAAAATGATAAACAATGTACATCAAACAAGCAAGCCACATAGAAACATCTCCTTCATCAGCTGCCACCATTAAAACACCGGCGTTTCGAAAAATTAAGGCAGTACGCATCGTTGAAATGGTTCTTCCCACGAACACAAATTAAATTGTTTTCGTGGAGGGTAGTGGCGGATGGAAAACAAGACAGGAAAACGAAACGGTGAATAAACAAACAAGCAAAAAGGCTGTACAGCCAGACGTGAAGTGTGTGTATATATATATATATATATATATATATATATATATATATATATATATACATATATATATATATATATATATATATATATATATATATATATATATATATATATATATATATATATATATATATATATATATATATATATATATATATATGTATATATATAGGCGCAGTCGTGGCTGTGGTAAGAAGCTTGCTTCCCAACCACATGATTCCAGGTTCAGTCCCACTGTGTAACAGGTGGGGTAGGTTTCTTCTAATATAGCTTCGGCTCGAACAAAGCCTTGTGAGTGGATTTGGTAGGTAGAAACTGAAAGACTCGTTGTATATATATATATATATATATATATATATATGGTAATAACAGGTGCTTTATCTATCCACCAAAGTGAATGGAGCTTTGGCCAGGAGGAACTGATGTTGCCAGACGGTATCCGTCGTTCATCGTGTGTTTTGACCCTGAACCGTAACACCCTCCTGTTGGTGGGTCAGCAACGATGACCAAGTCACTGCTTCTCATCTTCTCCTGGTTTCCAACTTAACTCTTCTCTCTTACACCAAAGCCAGCAAGAGACTCTTTCTGCTGCCGCTCCCATCCCTCGCAGAGCAACACTTCGCTCCTTACTCTTCATATATGTATATATATATGTGTGTGTGTGTGTTTGTGTGTGTGTTTGTGTGTGTGTTTGTGTGTGTGTTTGTGTGTGTGTTTGTGTGTGTGTGTGTGTGTGTGTGTATGTGTGTGTGCGTGCGTGTGTGTGTGTGAGTGTGTGTGTTTTGTGCCTGTGTTTGTCCCTCTGTCATCGTTTGACAACCGATGCTGAAGTGTTTATGTCCCGTAACTTAGTGGTTCGACTAAAGATACCAATAGAACAAGCGCAAAGCTTACAAAGAATACGTCCTGGGATCGATTTCTTTGACTGAAATCCTTTAACGCGGTACTCCAATATGACTGCAGTCAAATGACTGAAACAAGTAGAAGAATTAAAGAAGATATATATATATATATATATATATATATATAGTTATCAATGTATTATCCATATTTATCCAACCTTGTCTCTTCGCTTATATTATGTATGTATGTATGTATGTATGTATGTATGTATGTATGTATGTATGTATGTATCTATTATCTATCTATCTATCTATCTATCTATCTATCTATCTATCTATCTATATCTATTTATTTATATATTTATATTTATCTATCAAGAATAGTGGGTGTGAAATAGATGATTAGTAGAAAATTACCATTTATCTCTCGCTCTCTCTCTGTCCCTCAATCTCTCTTCCCCCTCTTCCACTATATATATACAAATTCATGTGTATACATACACACACATGTATTCATATACACAGTCACACGTATATCTACGTGTGTGTGTATATGTGTGTGTGTGTGTATGTACATATATATATATATATATATATATATATATATATATATATATATGTATGTATGTATGTATGTGTGTATCTATATATAAGTGTATGTATGTATGTATGGATGTATGTATGTATGTATGTATGCATGTATGTATATATATATATATACACACACTTTTTAAAAGAGAGGAGTAACTCGTACACCGCCCAGCATACGGTACAAACTACTGGGCGGTGTTTTGCGTTCTCTCAGAAGTAAGAATCTTTATATACACCGTTATATATTTTATTGCTGTTATTGAGTAAAATATAAACACGTTTTGTGTTTATATAGACTCTGTGGGAAGAAAAACGGGGAAAAGGAGAAAAAAACGAGGCTTTTAAATGTAATAAACACACACACACACATATATGTATGTGCGCGTGTGTGTGTGTGTCTAACATATATATAACTTTGTGTATATACATGCATACATACGTATATATACATCCATGTATATATATATATATATATATATATATATTTATATATATATATATATATATATATATATATATATATATATATATATATATATATATATATATATATATACATACATATATATACATATAAAGAAATATATACACATATATCTATATCTATACATACACACACACACACACACACATATATATATATATATATATATATATATATATATATATATATATATATATATATATATATATATATATATATACATACATATATATACATATAAAGAAATATATACACATATATCTATATCTATACATACATACATATATATATATATATATATATATATATATATATATATATATATATATATATATATATATATATGCATGTATATATATGGATATATATTGACACATATATATATAATGAAAACGAAAGAGAGAGAGGGAAGAGAAGGGGAGAGAGTGAAAGAGAGAGTGAGAGAGAGAGTGAGAGAGATACATATGCCACTCTCACTCTATATGTATATGTGTGTGTGTGTTTGCATGTATAAATACATGGGTAACAAAAGAACATGAGTTATGTAATCACTTTCATTAACTTATAACAGTTTATGCTGAAAGAAGCAGTGCAGTCAGAGTCGAGTGCCTGTGCAACATCTACAGCTTCTTTGGAGTCAGCAAAATAACTCCATCTATCCATCCATTCATCCATCCATCTACACACACACACACACACACACACACACACACACACACACACATATATATATTGGGATAATCCTTCCAGGCGTGGGCCGCTCAAGTTATGCCAGCAGTAAAAAGAATCTCGGAACATTTGAGTTTAACATTCTTAATGTATCTCATCCGATGAGTTAATCCTGGGTTCACTTCATTGGATTATAGTTTACCAAGTATATATGCGAGACATATATACATGTGAAGGCGCAATGGCCCAGTGGTTAGGGCAGCGAACTCACGATCATAGGATCGCAGTTTTGATTCCCAGACCGGGCGTTGTGAGTGTTTATTGAGCGAAAACACCTAAAGCTCCATGAGGCTCCGGCAGGGGATGGTGGTGAACCCTGCTGTACTCTTTCACCACAACTTTCTCTCACTCTTACTTCCTGTTTCTGTTGTGCCTGTAATTCAAAGGGTCAGCCTTGTCACACTGTTTCACGCTGAATATCCCTGAGAACTACGTTAAGGGTACACGTGTCTGTGGAGTGCTCAGCCACTTGCACGTTAATTTCACGAGCAGGCTGTTCCGTTGATTGGATCAACTGGAACCCTCGACGTCGTAAGCGACGGAGTGCCAACAAAATGCGAGACAATGACCAATGAATATCGAGACTAATACCTCTGCGCATTTTTCATATTTACAGTTTTTTTACAGCATGTTTAACTGAAAAGTGTCCGACTTACTTTTCTGCTGCGTTGACAACTCGCAATTGCATTTGCACCCGTTTTCATTCATCTGGTAAAGAGTCTATGCAGTTTTATTCAAGATTTAGCCATTGTCGTGGTTTGAAGCGAGTATGCTAGCATTTATATTTGGCAGGGGACAATAGTTTGGGGTGCAAAGAATGGGAGAGGAACATTTGGAAACCTGATACGGCTATAAAAAACGATTATTAGTTTGACCCTATAATGAACCTAGACTTAAATTAAGTATGGTGTATAACTAATTGTGAAAATAGAAAAAAAAAAAAAAACGTGCAGATGCACTATTCTCCGTATCCATTGTAATTCTCTCTCTCTCTCTCTCTCTCTCTCTCTCTCTCTCTCTCTCTCTCTCTCTCTCTTTATATATATATATATAAATATATACATATATACACACACACACACACACACACACACACACACATATATATATATATATATATATATATATATATATATATATATATATATATTGCAGAAATCTTCATTACTTCTATCTTTTACTTGTTTCACTCATTAGGCTGCAGCCTTATTTGGGCACTGCCTTAAATTTTTATATATATATATTTATATACACACACATTTTATCTTTTACTTGTTTCAGCCATTAAATTGCGGATATGCTGGTGCACCGCCCTGAAGAATTTTAGTAGACCCAATCGATCCTAGTACTTATTTCTTTTCAAACCCGGATACTTATTCTATCTACTATTTTTGGCGAACTGCTAAGTTACGAGGAGTAAACACATTAACACTGGTTGTCAGACGGATGTAGGGGACAAATGTAGACACACACACACGCACACACACACACACGCGCGCGCGCACACACGCACACACACACACACACACACACACACACACACACACACACACACACACATTGGCTGAATATAATAACATTCAATATTAAAATATTCAAACCCTGAAAATCTTAAGCCACTCACTATCAGTTAGCTTATGCCTACACATTGCAACAAAGATATTTCAGATCTTAAGGAACAGCGATCACATAATCAAACTCAGTGCGTTACTTGAGTGTTAAAAGCAATAGAGTAGCGCTACCCTAAGAAGACTGAAACAGTGAGACAGTTGAGCGCCTTAGAAGCACTGAAAGCATCAAAACTATACTCATTAAGCGAAGACGGTAAAGGTATGAAGTTGTATATATATATATATATATATATATATATATATATATAAAGTGTATTCCGTTAGGAACGTATTAGAGTACAAAGTAGAGCTCGTTCACCCTTAGAATTATCAAATAGTCGGTAGTATTCGAAGTCTAGGTTTAGGCATTCATCGTGTGTGAAAATACAATTGAATAAGATAGAATCAACAAGGAGTACGGTTAGACAGCTGCTTAATAAACACTACACATGTTTCGATACAACATAGAAGCCAAACATACACACACACATACATTATCTCTTTCCCTCTCTCTCTCTCTCACACATACACACACAAGCATACATACGCGCACCCCCCCCCCCCCCCCTCACACATACATACACATCACCTGAGTACAAACGAGCGGAAAAGGAATTAACCAAATCACAAATTTTCTCTGCCCAAGTGTTTTATATGGTGTATTTTTCCTTTTCCATAGTGGTAAGGGTGAATGTATATACATGCATACATACATACATACATATACGCATACATACATACATATATATACATACATATATGCATACATGCATACACACATACATACATAACATACGCATATACACACATACATACTTACACATGTACATACATACATACATACATACATACATGACAAATGTTGGTATATGTTTGTGAAAAGAGGGAAAATTGTAAACCAGACTAGCAACATCTTCATCAATGATTTGACTGTTTCCCCCTGTATCTGACAAGGTATGTTACAGGCACCTAGGGGTGGATGAAAACATATCTTACAGTGGCACCTGTAGCAAAACACGTGTTGCTAAAGAATATCACAGCCGAATAAAGAAAATTTGAACCTCAGAACTCTCTGAATTCAATAAAACAGTGGCTCACAATGTGTTTGCTTTGCCAGTACTCATACCAACTTTTGGACTGCTGGATTGGACACTTGATGAGATCCGAGCCATTGTTGTGAAAATCCGGAAGATACTAACCAGCACACATAATTTCCACATCAATAGTGACATAGACTGCCTCTACCTAAAACAAAAACAAGGCGGCAGGCTTACCATATCCCTTCAGCAACATCTTTTAACCACATAGCGTTGAAGTGCATCTCTTGACCAAGTTTGCATACATGAGGCTGGTAACATCGTAAAACTTGGAGGCAGCTCCTTGATCAGCATTCCTTGTCTAATAACCTTAAGTACATGCCCAAGAAGTCGCATGACTCTACGTCAACGTATCATCAGATGAGAGATGAACCTGTGTGAGCAGAAGACTCTGCATGGATATGCTAGTAGAAGGCTCCGGGATGAAAGTAACATTAATTATCAAAGCAGTCTATCATGGACGAACAACCGGATTACAACTTCTCACTTTGAAGGGTATGTGTTTGCAATCCAGGAATAAGAAATATCAACCAAATACCTAATACACAAAAGAGACAGATATACAGGAAATGCAGTAAAATGTGTCAACCGATGCAGAATTTGTGGAGTTAACACCAAAGATATCACACACATCATAAACAGTTGTCCGAAAATGTCATCACGGTATATCAACCGATGAGATATGATGTTGTAGCTAGGACACTGTATAACGAGATCCGTGGGAGGGATAACCTCGAAGACAAAGAAATAAGAACCCACAGTATGGTAGAAGCCATAGCCACTCATAATAAAAAGGAGTATTGGTGGAATGTCCCAGTGAATACCTTTCTAAAATGTAAACATAATAGACTTAGCATAATGGTTTGAGATAGAGAGGAGAAACTGTGTACAGCTGTGGAAATCAGATGCCCAGCGGACGTTAACATAAAGCTGAAAATCAGCGAAAAAGAAAATACTTACGCTGAACTATTGAGAAATCTGCAGTTACTCTATCCAAATTACAAGTTCAGGTTTATATCTGTAATTATTGGGGCACTGGGATATATAACACACTGCCTAAATACCAATCGTGAGAAATTAAGCTTCTCAAAACCAGAAAGGAGAAAGCTGATTCGAAGACTACAGATCCAATCCATCACTGGAACTGTTAAAATCTGTAAAACTTTCCAGAAGTTTATCATTTAAGTATATATGAGCATGTGTAGATATGTAACTATACATGTGAAAATATGCACATAAAACAAAACATATAAATCTGCATACATACATACATACATACATACATACATACATACAAACAAACATACCCTGTTGCTGATGTTGAAATTCCCATGAAGGAGTCTTGTATCTATGTTAGAAACCGGTTCTTTCTCTATTGGCAAGAAATCTTGAAATAAAACTAAATAATGACATACATATATACATGTATGCACACACACACACACTTAAACACACACAGACACACACACACACACACACACACACACACTTAAACACACACAGACACACACACACACACACACACACACACTTAAACACACACAGACACAAACACGCACACACACTGGCAGAAACGTTAGCACGCCGGGCGAAATGCTTAGCGGTATTCCGTCTGCCGCTACGTTCTGAGTTCAAATTCCGCCGAGGTCGACTTTGCCTTTCATCCTTTCGGGGTCGATTAAATAAGTACCAGTTATGCACTGGGGTCGATGTAATCGACTTAATTCGTTTGTCTGTCCTTGTTTGTCCCCTCTGTGTGTAGCCCCTTGTGGGTAGTAAAGAAATAACATATCTATACTCTAATGGAGAAAGCTGCTTATTAATTAGGTATGTAACAATTACTAAAAGTATTAAAAGAAAGCAATTATTAAAGGGTTGACCGTCTGGAAATATTTTTATAAATTCATGTTCTAAGAAATTTCCTATAATTTCGATTTCTCAAGTTTCTTGAATTTTTTAAACTCCAATTTCTCGCAAATTTAAATATTCATTTCATTTACTGCGGAGTAATACCTTCTCATTTGCAAAGTCTCCTACTTTCTCTTTTAAGTTTTCATTTGCTATTTGGAAAACCGAAAGTTTATTCTATTAATTTATACGTAATATATTATTTATTATTCTATTCTATTTTTAAAATACTCGTATAATTTTTGAACGCGTGATAGCTCCGAGAAGTGCCTAAAAAGTTGGGTACTTACTATTAGAAGACGAGGAGAAAGAAGATTACCGACAAGTACTCGAAACTTGCACCTTATTCACAGTTTCCAAACAACCTGTACCACTAAACCAATATATATATACGAACAAGTTGCACGAGCGACTTCAACAGTGACACACTCGCGCACACACATAAATATACATACACACAAATAAAAGGCAATGAATGTGTATGCGCATGCGTGTGCGTGTGTGAGTTTGTTGTTCACTGACAAAACTTCGTGCTGCATTACTTTTGCGAAGTTTTGTCTAAGCGAAGAAAATATTTTGACATAAATGAAATTTTAATGTTGAAGTGAAACTCGTATTACTTAAACACAGAGGTCCCTTAACAGTACTACTTAAATACAGGTGTTACGTACAAAACATTTTAAATGTACGCTATGTGGACGTGTAATGACACCTTAATCCTAACTAACCCTAAATCTAGCCCTAACCTTTACCCTAAAAACTAACCCTAAAACTAACCCTCCCCTTCATATCGTTACGTAGATGCATCGGGACCTCTGTATTTAAGTAATGCCAGGAAACTAACGGTTTCTGTGTGTTCTTGAATGGCTTACAAACATCTGTGCTGCAATTGTTTTTGTTTCAGCACACTATCTCAGATCAAGTCGCTTGCTATGCGAGTACATCTCCGTAATTATTTAAAATCACTGTGGATAAATGTCAGCAATGACCTTCTAGGCTCTCCAATATTTTAATTTCTAAACAGAAACAATCAAGGGTAGCAAAAAATAATTCACAATTTCTCAAATTTTCTTTTTAATAGCATATAAAAATATTTATGGGGGAAAATATTCTTTTCCACTGTAGGCACAAGGCTCGAAATTTTTGGGTTGGGGACCAGTCGATTAGGTCGACCCAGTAAGCAACTGGTACTTAATTTATCGACCTCGAAAGGATGAAAGGCAAAGTCAACCTCGGCAGAATTTGAACTTAGAACGTAAAGACGAAATACTGCTAACCTTTCTGCCAGCTCGCCGCCTTTTGGGGAAAAAATATTGAAAAGCATCAATACATGCGAGAGTGATAAAGAATCGAGGAGGGTTGTCTTTAAATGTGCTAGAAACAACAGCCAAATCGCCCTTAAATCACTCACTTTTCCCTCTGAAAAATATTAACAATTTAAAAAAAACTTTTACCGAAAATGCACTTCCCAGGGTTTTGAAGTGCAAAAAAGAAAAAAAAAATGGCCAAAATAGGTCCGGAGTGGGATGATGAGGGAGGGGGTGTAAAAAAAGAGTTTACAAAACTTTTTTCAATGAAATATGGTCCCCCCGCCACCACCGTAATTCATCATTTCGAAGACTGTAGTTTAAAAAAATGAGGAAAATCATTGAAAAAAAAAAAATCCCCACATATTTCTTTATAATCGTAATTTATGCCGTTTGAAAGGGATTTGTATAAATTTTCATTAAAAGATACCCATTTTCCTGAAAGTTATGAGAGAAAAATGTCAGATCGTGTGAATTTTCCAAAACTCCTCTCTCCACTCCTCGGAAAAATTCTTTCTCATAAGTTCCTATATACTCTGAAACAGTATTTGTAGAAAATTTTGTTAAAATTTATCTATTTTCTGGATGTCATGAAGCAACAAAGTCGGGGGCGTATACATCTGTAGTAATGCCCTTTTATTTATACAATTTTTTTCTTTTCATGTTTATTTCATTCATTGTTTGCAATGTTATCTCTCTCTCCTCTCTTTCTCAAACACACACTGCAAAGCTTACAGAAGAGTGCTGAATTGAAATCTCTATGTCGTTTTCAGGGGAAGATAAAACTTGACAAACTGCTTCTCCCTCTGTTGTTGGACTACCGTGATGTTTGTTTAAAAAAGAGAAATTATGACTGTGGTAAAATAATGAAAGCAATATTTACTAAGTAAGTGAGCACTATTATACAAAGAAATAATAAGACGTAAAATATAAAAATTATTACAACTGCGGATCAAATGTGAATATATAATCAAGGGGCTAGCAGAAAACTGCCGGAGGGCGGTCTTTCTGCTAGCAATATTAATAATGATAAAGTGTATGGAGATTTATACATACATAAAATTTATTTTATAGTTATATACACCATATAATGACCTACTCGTCTTTCCGCTGCAGCAACAACTCACTGTTGCATTTGCAGCGACTACTCATCGTTGCATTTGCAGTGACTACTCATTTGCAAATGCAATAGTGAGCAGTCGTTGCAGCGGAAACACGTGTAGGTCACTATAATATGCTGTATATAACTATAAAATAAATTTTGTGAATGCACAAGTCCCTATACTCTTTATTATTATTAATATTAATATACGCTCTAGTCGATTTTTCCTGTTTAGCGAAGAGAACACGGAACTATCCATTGGAAGAATTCACAATGTGACTAACAACTAAATGTAGTCATAGACGTTAGATACTGATCGTTGTAGTCAGCTGGTAACTGGAACTTAATTGAGAGCTAATACGGTATCCGCCCGGATATTATATCCATTTAACCTCACTTACTATTCAGATAAATAATGTCAGACATCAAATTGATTCAGCAAATGAAAAGGAAAGGTACACTGTAATTGTTGCCTTAAAAGTGCAGCATAGTGATACAGAGATAGTTAGCTTCCTGAAAATTGCCCACTCTTTCATTGTCAAAGTTTGAAATGTGCTGGAAGCTGCTAGCAAAGATCCAACATCAGTAGTTAAATGCAAAACGCATGCACAGGGTTCTAATATTATCACTTGGTACAAAAACCCCAAGAAATAATCGACAAAATCCCTGGAAAGTCAATCAGAGTCATTCCAGAGGACCTCAAAGCTTCAGAATGCACCGTCAGAAGAGATGAGCATGAAGATATTCGGTACAAGTCGTACGTGATGCATAAAGATCAGTTTATTTCAGATATGATGAGAGAGAATCGTTCGATCCGTGCGAAGCGCTTGCTAACCAAATTAAAACACCAAGAGGCTGGAATGCTTTGCCTTTACTCCAATGAGAAAAACTTCGATCAAGACTAAAAGGTAGATCGAAGAGACGATCGATGGTTATGCAGAGACCCGAAGGAGGTTCCAGCGATCACGTATACTAAGTTCCTACCAACTGTGATAGTCCTGAGAGTCGTCAGCAACGTACATACATACATATATATGCATGTGTATACTTGTATATCTATCTATCTATCTATCTATCTATCTATCTATCTATCTATCTATCTATCTATCTATCTATCTGTTTATCTATCTATCTGTCTGTCTGTCTGTCTGTCTGTCTGTCTGTCTGTCTGTCTGTCTGCCTGCATGTGTGTCTCTCTCCTTCTCTCTCTCTTTATAGATAAATCCATCTGTTAATATATGCACGTACGTGGTGGCATACAAAAGCTCCAGGACTTGTTATGTTTGATGAAAAATAACTAACTTATTTACCTGTTTTAACATCACCTCCTTCGAAATAGTCACTTTGTACAACAATACACCGTTCCCAGCGTTCCTGTCACTTTTGGAATCCAATCTGGAAGTTGTTTTCTGTAAGAGAGCCGAGGATTTTCTGCGATTCGCGCTGGGTCTCGACAACAGAGTTAAAACGGCGTCCTTTGAGCTGCATTTTAAATTTGGAGAAGAGATGGAAGTTCGCAGGAACTAAATCTGGCGAAAAGGGCGGGTGCGGAAGCAATACCTATTGTTTTGGCAAGAGACTCACGAGTGAGGAGAGCTCGGTGACTGGACGAATTGTCATTGTGAAGAATCCAATTCTTCGCGCTCCACAGATTCAGTCGCTTTCGCCGAATGTGCCACCCGAAACATTGCGTACAACGCATTGTTTAGTCGCCTAAGCTTACCGAAGCATGCCCAATCTCTCTGGAGCAGACTTCCCAAGTTTAACGTAAAATTTCACGCTGGATCTTTGTTTTTGTCCATGACAAAATCGCAAACTACAGCATACACGTGATCACAAAAACACAAATTTCACAACTTGTGAAGTAGATGCAGCGATGTTACTCGGCACACTGCCTCGTCAAGGTCACTGCTAGCTTTCGCTACGCGCGCAACCGTGTGCTGCCATCTGTTGGCGCGCTACAGAACTAGTCCGGGAACTTTTTGATACTATTTCGTATGTGTATGTAAGTATGTGTGTCACCCCAACATGATTTGACAACTGGTGCTGGTTTGTTTACGTCCGTTCCCGTAAGATAGCAGTTTAGCAAAAGAGACAGATAAAATATGTAGTGATTTATACAAGTAAAATAAAACACATACTGAAAGAAGATCCTCTCAATATCCCCTTAGCAGCTGCTCTAGAACCTTAGCCGTGGTCCGTTACCGCTGGTGAGATAATCATGTACTCCAAGTGCTTGCGGAGGCGTCATGGAAAGGTATTCGGTCCAGTAAATCTACATAGTATATACGTTCACATACATACATACATACATACATACATACATACATGCATGCATGCATACACATACAAATATACATGTTGGATAAATACATACACGTACATCCAGATTGGATTCTCCAGTCCGATCTACTAGTGGCACAGTGAAGATTTGTAAAACATTCCAGAAATTCTCCATGTGAGATTCTTATGTGAACAGATGCACACACTTGGACCTATGCATCGACAGTTCAACCGACGCACCAACTCAACCACATATCTACAAACACAGGGAACTCTCTTAACTGAAAAAATCATGTTGCTTTGTTAGTGACCGGTTTGAACACTCTCAAAGAAAAATTATACATACATACATACATACATACATACATACATACACACATACATACATACATACATACATGCATACATACATACACTACATACATACATACATGCATACATACATACATACATACATGCATACATACATACATGCATACATACATACATACATACATACATACATAAATACATACATACATACATACATACACACATACATACATACATACATACATACATACATACACTACATACATACATACATACATACATACATACATACATCCATACATACATACATACATGCATGCATGCATACATACATACATACATACATACATACACTACATACATACATACATGCATACATACATACATACATACATACATACATACATACATACATGCATACATACATACATACGTACATGCATACATACATACATACATACATACATGCATACATACATGCATATATACATACATACATACACTACATACATACATACATGCATACATACATACATACATGCATACATACATACATACAAACATACATACATACATACATACATGCATACATACATACATACATACACTACATACATACATACATGCATACATACATACATGCATGCATGCATACATACATACATACATACATACATGCATACATACATACATACATACACTACATACATACATACACTACATACATACATACATGCATGCATGCATACATACATACATACACACACATACATACATACACACACACACATACATACATACATACATGCATACATACATACATACATGCATGCATACATACATACATACATACATGTGCGAGAGTGTGTGTAAGTGTGTGTGTGTGCGAAGGTGCGCGGCTTAGTAGAGTGTCGCGCTCACGATCGCCAGATAGTGGTTTCGATTCCCGGAGCAGCGGTGTGTTGTGTACTGGGGCAAAACACCCCATTTGACGTTGTTTCAGTGCACTCAACAGTAACTGATTAAGCCTGTCCACCTAGCCAGTGGCGATATTCGAAAACTAAAACAGTCCAAAGAAGCGCACTGTGACCAGCGGTGTGTTGCTACATATCGCTGATCACAATGCGCTTAGTCTGGTCGATAAAGTGATAAAGTGATATACATATATATCGTAATTTTACAAGAAGACGGGTGAAAATGATGTCAGAGTTTCACACACACACACACACACACACACACACACACACACACACACACACACACACACACAAACACACACACACTCTCACACACACACACACACACACACATCTTCATGCATTTGTTTCAATTATATGGGTTGTGGCTATGCTAGGGTTCCTCCATGAAGGGTTTTAGTCGGACAAATCAACCACAGTATTTAAGTTACTTTTTTTTTTGAAGTCTGAAACTTATTTTATCGGTTTCGTTTAGCGAACCGTTAAATACGGGGACGTAAACAAACCAAACCGGCTGCAAATACAAGCACAAAACTTATATATACATACATACACACACAAACACACAGACGTATACATACATTTGCAAAGATATACATATATACACATATACAGTTATATACAGGGTGGAGCAGAGTGGACGGACGTTCTTGATAATGGCTATTACTCATCCCCAGGGGAGAGACATATGTCCGACAGGTACCATTCAGTCCGTGGTGTCTTGGCATTTTTTTTCTTTTCAGGTGAAGTTATGACGCTGTGGACGATAGAGCATCACGTGTTTGTCTACGACGATTACGTGAAGAACAGCGAGTTTGTCACAGCAGTTCAGTGTGAGTTTTGGCGTCACTTCAACATTCACCGAAATCTGGCTGTTTCCACCCGTAACACAATCTTATGTTGGGTGAATGCACTTCGCATACGAGGTACACTTATGAATAGGAGATCGGTGGAGGCGCCACAAACGGTACGGACCCCGGAAAGTGTGAAACGCGTTAGACAAACTTTGATATGGAGTCCGAATCGCTCTACTCGGATGCATTCCACTGAACTTGGCATTAGTGGTCGATCGGTGAGGCGTATTTTGCATGAAGACCTGCATTTCCACCCGTACAAATTGGTCATTGGGCAACAGTTGAAATCATGGGACTATGCACAGCGGCTTAACTTCGCACGTTAAACGGAAGTAATTTTTGAGGCAAATGACAACCTCATTTTGTTAATGAGTGATTAAGCTTATTTTCATCTCAATGGCATGGTGAATCAACAGAACTGTCGTTATTGAGCTCCTGAAAATTCAAGAGAACTGCACAGAAGACCACTGTACAGACCAAAAGTGACTGTCTGGTGCGCTGTTGGAAAAACTGCCGTGATTGGTCCTTACTTCTTTGGAGACAATAATGAAAATGCTGTTACTGTGAACTCCGAGCGTTACATCGAGATGAAAAACAACTTCTTTGTGTAAACGTATGCCTATTCGATGTGTGTGGCTTCAGCAGGATGGGGCGACGGCTCACACAGCCAGAGCATCAATGGACGTTATTCGCCCCCTCTTCGGTGACCAACTTATTTTCAGGTTTGCTGACATTCCTTGGACCCCACGGTCCCCTGATTTGTCCATGTGTGATTATTTCTTGTGGGAAAACCTCAAGGCATGTGTGTGCATTGGACGATTCGAAGGAAGCTATTCGCGTGGAAGTCACCCAAATCGACAAAGCAATGCTGGAGAGAGTGGAGGCCAACTTTCAAAAACGCCTTCAGAAATGCATCAATGAAAACGGACCCCACATGCTGGATGTTGTTTTCCACACTTGATTTTGACAAATGTTAATTCAATACGAACACATTGATGTCAATAAAATTTGTTTGCAGCTAGAATTAATGATTTTTATGAATTTTTCAAAAACGTTCTTTCTCTCTGCCCCACCCTGTACTTACGTAAATTCGAATATACAAAAACATGATTTACATACGGATCTACACACACACACACACACACACACATGTATATACGCATATATTATATATACATATACATAGTGTATATATATATATATATATATATATATATATATATATATATGTATATAAATATAAACATTTGTTCGCCTAACAAGCGGTGTGGCATCATTCGAATGCATCAGCAATTCGAGGAAACGCGTTGTGACCAGCGGGTTGTAACATTTGATAGTCTGTCGATACATATGTATGTATGTATGCTCACATACATACAAACATTTATACTTATATGATATATATAAATATATATATATATATATATATATATATATATATATATATAATTATATATCTATTCATACACACTCACATACACACACAAATACACATAAACAGACACACATATACACGGACATGTTTTTATGTCATGTTATATATAAAAACGATTTAACATTAATCTACGGGATTAGCTGAAAGTTCGCAGTCATCTTATATATATATATTTCTCTCTATATATAAATGCATGCACATATACACACAAACGCAAACATACACACATTCACGCACGCACACACATACACGCACGCTCATACACACACACGCGCGCGCGTGTATATATATATGTATGTATATATATATGTATATATTTATATACATATATATATATGCATATATATATATATATATATATATATATATATATATATATATATATATATATATACACATATTTATATATCAACACACACACATTATATATATATATATATATATATATATATATATATATAGTATATATATTATAATTACTATGTACATTCAAAAAGTAGCCGACTTTATTTTTTCCCGCCAAAGCAAATGCTACGTAGGCAAAACTCTCTTGGTGACGTCATTCACCCTACATAATAACGAAAGCGTTAGCCCCGGTAGCCTGCGTCAGTTCTCTACTGTTACTCCTGGATCTCAGGCGTGTAGTGCGCGCCCTTAGGATTACGTTTTTACATAAGATGAACGAACGCATCAAGTTTTGAAAATAATTTGGTTATTCTGAAACTTAAACCCTGCAGAAGATTCAGCTCGTCTTTGACAATGGTGATATGGCCAGATCCCAGGTCAAGGAATGGTGCAACTGCTTCAGACATGGCTGCACCTCAGTGGAGAGCGAGGTACGCTCAGGCAGACCATCCACAAACCAGAACGAGGAACTGATTGAGAAGGTTCAGCGAATGGTCATGGAAGACAGTCAGGTAACAATCCAGGAAATTGCTCATGAAGTGGGAACAAGCGCAGGATCAGTGCATTCCATTTTAACGGAGGATTTGTGCATGTGGAGAGTGTTGGTGAAAATCGTCCCCACGGTGCTGGCGGAGCAACATAAGCAACTCCGCATGGACATTGTTCAGGATATGCTGGACTGTGCAAACCACAACCCAGACTTCATGAAGACCATCATCACTGGTGATGAGACATGGATTTATAGTTATGACTCGGGAGCCAAGTTCCAGTCCTTCCAAAAGGAAGCATCCGTAATCACCAGAGGCCCTTAAAAGTACGACAGGTTTGCAGCAGTGTGAAGGTAATGTTGACTTGTTTCATCGACTCCCGTGGTATTGTGCATCATGAATACGCACCACAAAGCCAAACGATCAATAAGGAATGCTACCAGGAGGTTATACGTTGCCTTCGTGATGCTGTGCATCGAAAGCAGCCAGACATGTGTGCGGTGAAGAATTAGAAACTTCACCACGCTCATTGCACCCGCTCATTCTGCTTCTCTGATCAAGAACAACACACCGCTTGTTCGACGGGCTTCAGACTCTCCCGACTTAGCACTGTGCGACTTCTGGCTCTTCCTCAAACTGAAAATCACGCTGAAAGGGAAGCGACTTGAGGCGTGAGACGAAAATTATGAGAAAAGCGACGGCGGAGCTCCATAGCGTTCTAGAGAGGGCGTTCCAGTGGTGTAACCAGCAGTAACAGAATCGTTGGGAGAAGCCTGTCAACTCCCAAAGGGAGTATTTTGAAGGTGATTAGATAAAATTAAATAAATATAAATGTACAAAATTGTTTTTTTTTTATGCCCAATGGTCGGATACTTTTTGATCGCACCTTGTACATGCATGATGGTAGTCTCTCGCAGTTTGAGAAAGACGGTTCTTGTTGAGTATCCTTCTCAAAATTCTTGATTGTAATCAAATGTATGTGCTGTACATTAGCTCATTCTCTCCATCAAATTGACGTTGTCTGAACATTTTTAAGGTGCACCACATGTCAGGTGTCGAAGTGATTGCAGAGTAATGTGAGATGAAGTGTTTTCCTCAAAAACACAACGCACCACCTCGTCCCGAAATTGAAATCACATTCTCGTGATCGTGAGTGCAACACACTATCCATTAGGTCATGAGCTCTCACGTACATGTTCTAATAATAATTGAATATACGTACATGTGTGTGTGTGTGTAAGTGAGTGTATACACACACATACACACACACATATTGAGCGTTCAATAACACTGCACTTATTCCACATCCTCGCGTTGTTTTTCCGTGTTTTTTCGCGTTTTTTTTTGCTTGTTCATGTTTAAATTGACTATGTATATATATATGTATATATATGTATTGAGAAAAAGGTCGCCAGAATTTTGGAAAAAAATCCTTTTATTTATTCATTATCATTAGCGCTTTCGTTCATTTCTCGAACTTGTCAAATAGATTCTAATGGTAATATTCAAAATCTGTACATCACGCCTAACACTCTATACATATACATATATATAAAATTAAAATAATTTATTACCAGTGGTACCATTAACAGCGTGCCTTAAGAATGATTTATTTCGTGGTATGGGTTTAACTGCCCTTTTTAGCATGCAAGAAGTCCTGTGAAGAGGCTTCTCTCTGTATACAAGTCATTATACTCTCTTATATATATATATATATATATATATATATATATATATATATATATATATATATATATATATATATATATATATATATATATATATATATATATGTACATACATATATACATATATATAAATATATATATACATACATATATATATATATATTCAATATATATATATATATATATGTGTGTGTGTGCGTGTGTGTGTGTGTAAGTATATATATAAATATATATATAAATATATATATAAATACATATCTATACACACACCACACACACACACACACACACACACACACACACACACACACACACACACACACACATATATATATATATATATAACATACATACATACATGCAAATATATAATATATATATATATATACTATTCCATTAAAAGCATGCACACATATTCAGCGGCAAGAAAGTTAAGGTAACAAGGACAGGTGTAGTGTGTTATTGGCAGTCTCAAGCTGTGGCGGCTATTGAGTGATGAATGTCCATGAGCAACTGTGCAGACTGTGTCATCCAATTGTACCAAATGTTTAAATATAACACTGCTTTTTCTGTGCAAAGGGAGTGGCGGTAAAAGGAGCCCTAAACATTACCTCCTTATGCCACTAAATTGTCAGCGTGCAGCAACTGTCTGGTCATTTAGTACCGCAGTCAAAAAAATGTAACAAAAAATGTGACGCAATAAGAAATTGAACCTTGGTTCATGGTATATCCATACACTCCAAGCCAATGATTCCACCTCAGAACTGAAAACGACAATAATACCTCATGCTCTGCATAAATATAACATTGACATTTCTGCACTCTGTTAAATTCGTATTGCAGGTACTTCTCAGCTGGAGGAGTGTAGGGTGGGGAATACTCTTTCTTCAGGATTATTAGAAGTAAAGAAGCACCACGTCTGTCAGATGTTGGCTTTGCTATCAAATCTCAACTTGAAAATTCCCCATCTTCTCCTCCTTTTGGAGTCACAGACCGAATTATGGTACTTTCTTTTGACGTGAAAAAATAATACTTCTGTCACACTAGTCAGCTGTTGCGCTCTAGTCAGCTTTCTCTCCGGGCAGGAGAAAAATAAAGTTCACGAGAGACTTCAAACTCGTGTTGTTGCTAAGCATGAGATATAGCCTGATATTTTTGTTTCGCATGAAGCAGGGTGAATGGACTCAAATGGTTTATATTTTCTTTCACTTTGCAGAGTATTTGACCTTACAATCAGCAACACTTTCTACCAACAGACAACAAACCACAAAACAATTTGGATGCAAATTTGGAGGTCAAAAGATTGGTATATGATTGATTACATAATCACAAAGCAACATGATATGAAAAACTTTAACATCACTCGTTCCTTCCACAACACTTGTTATCTTTCAGACCACACTGTTTTGCGCAGTAAAGGTTCCTTCCGCATTGCTCGGGAAAAAATGTATATCCAACTCGTCGATCTGAAAGTGCATCGATATTTTGCCATTAAAATCCAGCCATAGTAAGAAAGAGTTATCTGATCCACTTGGAACGTCTCTTGATTCAGCGCAGATAAATGATGATATTGAATCATCTTGAAAATCCACCAGGAGTACCACCAACAAACTTCTTTAGAAGTTGCTGCCATGAAACCAATTCTGCTGTTGAAGCATCAGCATTGGTTTGTTGACAGCAATGCAGATATTCAGCTTCTTATAAAAAAGGTTACATGATTTACACAAGGCCTAGCCAATGTTAAACACCCCAATATCAATAAGTGTGCATGAAAAGTATGCAAGAAACAGTTGCAAATTACTCTTACGAGAATGAAGAAACCTTGGTGGTCACCGAAAGCTGCTGAACTCCAGGAAACAGCGAACAAGAAGAACAACAAGGCTTTCTTTGAAGGCTTCAAATAGTTGTTTTGCTCCTTTGAAAATGGTTCATCCTCTGTTCAGCCTTCTGATGGCCAGACTTTTCTGACTGAAAACACTAGTATTCTTTCCCGAGAGTAGGAGAATTTTGAGGCTGTTCTTAATTCCTATTCAGTCATCAATGATAATGTAACTCAATTTGTACCTCAAAGATCAGGAATCCTGGAGTTTTCTCTTAAGCTATACTTAAAGGAGGTTCAAGATGCTATAAAGTAAATGTTATCAAACAAAGCTCATGGTATATTACCTGAAATCTTAAATTATGGTGCTTAAAAAGTTGGTGCCAAAGTTCTTGAGCTCTTTGAAATATTCTGGAGAGCTCAACATATACCACAGAGCAATGAGGAAGCATCCATAAAGCATAACTTCGAAAATAAAGGGAAGAAAAGCTGTCTGCAATAATTCACGTGCCATCTCTCCTGTGTATTGCAGGAAAATTTCTGGCAGACCATTTGTGGATACAACCTAAGTGATAGAATTTCGAATACTGATCAATTTTTAA
>NC_142944.1:36092739-36093832 GCF_046866305.1 Octopus bimaculoides
ATATACATACATACATGCATACATAAATATATACACACACACATATATATATACACACATACATACGTACATGCGTGCATGCATACATACATACATACATACATACATACATACATACATACATACATACATACATACATACATATAGATATATACATACATATTCGTAAGCAACAGAGTGATATTTGTATTAGATATACCCGTGAGTCTATGTACTGTATGTGTGTGTGTGTGTGTGTGTGTGTGTGTGAGTGTGGTTATGCCTGTCTGACTGTCTGTCCCCTACAACTGTTGACAACCGGTGTTTGTGTATGTATGATCCCACAACATAGCGCTTCAGCAAAAGACAACGATAGAATAAGTAACAGATCTAAAAGAGTAAGTTTTGGGTTCCGCACGGCCGCAGTTAAATGACTGAAAGAAGAAAAAAAAAAAATTTCTACATCCGGTCATCTCAGTAAGTTTACTACACACGTGCCGTGGTGATTTCTTTTCCATCATTGCGCTATTCGCTTTCTCCACTCAGACGAAGAGCTATGCTCGAAACATCAAACTCCCTCCTTTCACTAAGCGTCAAACTAATATATTTCTTATACACGTCTCCATGTTGTCTGTCTTTATTTGTTTATTTGAATTGACTATCCACAAATGTCCGACGAAAGGGGAACGTGAAAGTAGTTTTTTGGTGATGGTTTTGCAACTTTAATAATTAAGTGTATATATAAATATATATATATATATATATATATTATATATATATATATATATATATATATATATATATGTATATATATATATGTATATATATATATATATATATATATATATATATATATATATATATATATATATATATATATATATATATATATATATATATATATATATATATATATATATATATATATATATATATGTATACACACACACATATATATACATTGGCTGTGTGGTAAGTAGTTTGCTCACCAACTATGTACTTCCGGGTTCAGTCCCACTGCGCGGCACCTTAGGTATGCGTCTTCTATTATAGCTTCGGGTCGACCAAGGCCTTGTGAATGGATTTGGTAATCGGAAATCGAAAGAAGCCCGT